>NC_081439.1:7406748-7684316 GCF_949786415.1 Peromyscus eremicus | reverse complement strand
CCGGGTCGTGCAGGTTCTAAGTTTGTAATGAGTACCAATTGTGCATTTATAAATTTTGTTGCTGCTTAGATTAATGTTGTCAAACGATAAATTTAAAAAGCAGCTCGAATGGAAAGTGCATCTGCTTTCAGTTTTCAGTGACTGCTGATATTTAGTTTGCCAGTGTCGCTGAACTTTAAGCACAAATTTATGAATTAACATTTCCTTCAAATTTTTTTTTGGGGGGGGAGGGAGGGCTGTCGCTTTTTATTTGCTGTTTATGCTCCTAAGTAGGTTAGTTACATTGACAGTAGGATTCAGCAGGTAGAGACCCCTGCCACCAAGCCTCATGACCTGAGTTGGAGCTCCAGGACCTAGCATAGGCAGGAGGATCTCTTGAGTTCAAGACCAGCCTGGTCTATATAGTGAGTTTGATGTCCACCCCCACTCCAGAATTCTAGCAGGCATACACATACACACACATGCGTTGTAGTGAGTGTATTGCCAAAATTTTGTTTTATACAGTGCTATCCCAATTTAATATTTTTGCTGTATTTGAGAATAAAGGAACTAAAGGATGGCTTGAACATTTGTCTTTATGTGTGCTTTTAGGGTTAAAGTAATACCAAATAGAAAGGTGGTGGAGTTTAGAAACATTGTAAAATGACTAAAATAAATCCTATACCCATTTAATGTGTTTTGTTTTGTTTTGTTTTTGGACAGGGTCTTATGTAGCCCAGGCTAGCCTGGAAGTCCCTCTATTGCTGAGAATGGCTTCGAAGTCCTGATCCACCTGCCTCCACTTCTGATACTGGGACTATAGGCATGAACCATCACACTTGGTTTATGTGGTACTAGGGATTAGAACTCGGGCTTCATACATCAACGCGGGCGAGCACTCTACCAACTGAACCATGCTTTGAGCACCTATTTTAAAACCATTGTTTGCCTACCTACCTTTAAATAAAAGGTGCTTTTATTTTGCATATATGCCTGCCCGTATGTATGTTGCACCAGGGTGTCCTTGGAGGCCGGAAGAGAGCAGTGGATCTCCTGGAGCTGTAGTTAACTGAGTTTTTGATGCCCCCGTTTTAGCCACTTGAATACTGGGATTACAGGTGCCACCATGCCTGGCTAAATTTTTGAGATTCAGTCTAAGTAAGTTTAGTTGGTCAAATAAGGAGCTTTTACTATGGAAAAATGTGCTTTCTTGGTCACATTCTGAATTTTCTTAATAGCCGTGGGCTGCATGGGGCATCTTTGAATGAGACTAGAAAACGGAGAAGGCACAATT
This sequence comes from Peromyscus eremicus, assembly GCF_949786415.1. Lineage (NCBI taxonomy): Eukaryota > Metazoa > Chordata > Mammalia > Rodentia > Cricetidae > Peromyscus > Peromyscus eremicus. The sequence goes on along the minus strand of NC_081439.1, from coordinate 7,683,043 downwards.
AGCTTCTGTAGTGTGTTTCATTCAACACAAAGACTAAAAATCTGATTTTCTTCTAGTTTGCTGGCCTAGACCTGAACTCCTCAGATAATCAGACTGGAGGAAGTACAGCAAGCAGTAAGTAAAACATTTTATGAGTATATTGAATATCAGAACTTGATATCTTAATATTCCTTGAATGTTAAATTTAATGAACACTATTTGAATGTGCTTTCACTGGCTAGAAGTTATAAGGTATGTAGGTCAATGATGAAGTTCTTCCTTGACTAGCATATGTAAGGCCCTAAGTTCCATCTCTATCACTGCCGAAAAGACTATTGTTGCGGGAAACATTTTATGCGTGTATGTACAGGGTGCCCAGTGATGTTTAGATGTACATGTGCATACTGTTTCTCTGGAGTCTGGTACTTGTGGTTAGGTGAAGTATTGAGGTGGATTTCTGTGCTTGATTTCCCAGACCATGTTTCAGTTTACATTTCTTTCTACCCAGTTAACAATATGGTCTATATATTTGTAAGCATTGGTGCAAATTTACCTTGCTACTAAGTGTTTTAAATTTAATGGGTTTTTTTTGCCAGGTTGAGAATTTTTTTAATCATCATCCTAACAAATCTATCAACTACTTAATCCAGAAATACAAAGAAAATTAGGCTAAAAAGCTGCTAGTAGCCAGTTAACTACTAGCGCCCACTACCCCCCCCCCCCCCCAATTTGTTTTGACATAAAACAAAGCCATGGCTGTCCTGGTATTCACTATGTAGACCAAGCTGGCCTCAAATTCAGAGCTCTACCTGCTTCTGCTGGGATTAAAGGCGTACACCACCACGCCCAGTCTTAACTACTAGGTTTAAAGGGATTTTTTTTTTTCCCCTCCCTTTTGGGACAAAGTTTATGTAGCTAGGCTGGCCTTAATAAACTAGAGGTGATCTTCCTGCCTTGCCTTAGCTAGGATTATAGGCATATGCCTGGTTTAAAATCAGATCTTGCTCACTAAACCTTTAAATTTGTTAGGAGTGTTTTACTGTTTTATTTTTTTTAATAGGAATTTTGATGAAAGCTTTTCTGTGAAGGTATTTGGCATTTTTATTAATTTTATGTTCTTTCAGAAGGGCGCTATATCCCCCCTCATTTAAGGAACAGAGAAGCTACTAAAGGTGAGTCCTTAACACTTGGGTAAATCTAATTCTTGATTCATTTAGGAATTAGTCAGAACCTAGGGAAAACAAAGCAGCTTGGGAAATCTAAATTTCTATTAGGATTCATTTAAAATACTGGGACTTAATAACTTGGAAAAACCTCTGATGTCACACCATGGAAATATGATTTATTAGTCTCTTAATCTGTTATAATTAGTTACATCTTGATTTTAATTTGAAAAAATAGATGAATGCCATGCTGTGTAATACAAACAACATGGAAATAGTAAGTTGTTTTTGTCTTAGCATATATGACTAAATGAAGATGGACTTACTGCATGATAAGTTAAACCATCAGGCACATTCTAGTGATTTGGGAGTGATTGTCTGATATGGAATAACAAGAAACAAGAACTCGATTGTGGAAAGAAATTAGAAGAAGCAGGATCTTAAATTTTACAACTGGAAGAGATCTGCAGAAGCAATTACATTCTTGATTGCTAGCAAAAGCACCAGGCAGAAGGAAATAACTTGTAAATGTCTGACTAATAAGATGTTATTGAAGCTAGTCAACCCTACTTGTCTTCAATGTACCTGTCCTTGGGGATTCCCACTTAGTTAAATAATTGCATTTGACGTTATTGGGAGCACATAGGGAAGAGAGTTGGTGGTTTTTGAGTTGGTATTGCTAAGCTTGTAAAGAAACCTCTAAAATACCATCTGGAGTGTGATTCATGTGTACAAAGCATTGTTTTTCTACTTTTGCTATTGGAACTGGAAAATAACTAAACCAGGTAATCTGACAAGGCTAGTTAAACTACGGTGGCTGTTTCTTTGTAAAGTGAGTGGAAGTTCAAACATGGTTATATGATAGAAGACAGTGCCATAGTCCTTTTGCTAAAAGCAAAGTTGCTGACCTCTTCTTAGAGATGGTATCAGATTGCATGATCTGCTATACAGTACTTTCAAGTGGAGAAGAGAATTAGAGACTTTAGGCAAGCATAAGAATGTTTATATTGGTATCTGATACCACGGGGATATGAGCCTTCAAATTCAGAAAGATTGAGTCCGTGTGTTAATAGGACTCTTTTGAGTTGTGGTGGGTTTGTTTTTATTTTTAGGATTCTACGACAAAGACAGTTCAGGGTGGAGTTCTAGTAAAGACAAGGATGCATACAGCAGTTTTGGATCCCGGGGTGATTCAAGAGGGAAGTCTAGTTTCTTTGGTGACCGTGGAAGTGGATCACGGGGAAGGTAAGTGAAATCACTTTACATGTGTACAGTAGTCATTGAGGAATTGATCATTAATTTCATGTCTTTCCCCTGACTGTCAGGGTAAATGTGGATGTTGGACGTTCTTATTGACTTACTACATTTTCTTAGCTGCAAGATTAAACCTATTACATAAAAATTAGATACATGAGTTCAAGTCCAAAAATGAAATCAGTTTTTCCATTTCTCTAGCTTTATATTTATTTAAAAAGTAATTTCATATATTATTGAATGGCCTAATTTGCTTGAGCTCTTTTGAACTCTTAATGGCATGTTTTGGTTTGTTTTAAATGCCTCGTGTTTTTGATTATGCAAGTGTGGTGAGCTGACCCCATGTGCTGTGGTTAGTCTCATGTATCCAGATTTTTGACAGATAGACCTAAAAGTAAACATCTTTATTCAGGTAAGGATTTTTTTTTAAAACTTTTATTAAAAAGCTGTCGCATGAATTATCACTTAAGTGACTTCATACTATAACCTGAACAATTGTTGTTTCGGGTGTTTTTCTTATTTTTAAATCTCTACTACTAACACTTTGAAGGCATGGGCTATATGCCACTTTAAATTTTTTAATAATAATTATTTTGCTTTTTGAGACAGGGTTTCTCTGTGTAGCCCCCAACTGTCCTGGAATCACTGTAGACCAGGCTGGCCTCGAACTCAGAGACCTGCCTGCTTCTGCCTCACGAGTGCTGGAATTAAAGGCGTGTGATACCAGTAAAGCCTTAAATCTTTATTTGTTTTTTGTTTTTATATCTTGAGCAGTTTCCCCTCCCTCTTCTAGTCCTTACCCTCTACCTCCCCTCTTTCTCTCCACATGTACTACTGCTACTCTTTTTCTTCAGAAAAAGGCAGTAAAGCCTTAATTCTTAATGGTAGGCATAATTGGGCTATGGTAGTTTTTTTCTGGAGTGGTAATATGATCTGATAATGGGTAAGATTCTAATTGATTACTTTTGATGCTCAGGTTTGATGATCGTGGACGGGGAGACTATGATGGCATGGGCAGCCGTGGAGACAGAAGTGGCTTTGGGAAATTTGAAAGAGGTGGAAACAGTCGCTGGTGTGACAAATCAGATGAAGATGACTGGTCAAAACCACTCCCGCCAAGTGAACGCTTGGAACAGTAAGTTTTTGAAGTATGCAATTTTGAGGACGTCTTTGTCGCTGGGACTGCATGGGAACTTACTAAATCTTTATTTTAGGGAACTCTTTTCTGGAGGCAATACTGGGATTAACTTTGAGAAATATGATGACATTCCAGTCGAAGCAACAGGCAACAACTGTCCTCCACATATTGAAAGTGTAAGTATTTCCTTTCTTAAACTACAGAGAAGATAATTAGCTATACGTTAGAGTTTGTGGAAAGGGAAACATTGGGTGAGTTTAGTTATCACTGTTATCCTGGAATAGGGAATGTGTCAGGTATAAAAGCCCAACTTCAGTAATTGTATGCAAGTTAAGCTTCTGCTGTTTGTTGTCATTCACGTATTAGTATAAACAGGGTGCCTTCAGATAACATTTGTACTTATTTCGTGCCATTCAATTTTCTGACAGTTCAGTGATGTTGAGATGGGAGAAATTATTATGGGAAACATTGAGCTTACTCGTTACACTCGCCCAACTCCAGTGCAGAAGCATGCTATTCCTATTATCAAAGAGAAAAGAGACTTGATGGCTTGTGCCCAAACAGGTAAGCTCATTGGATAAGTAAAGAAGCAGATACTAGATAGGTGTGGGTGGTTTGTGTCCCATGAACATTTGGCAGTACTCAATCAATTCTATTGTTTGTAGTGTCAAAGCCATAGATGATACATAATTGTTACGTCTGCATTCTGTGAATCCTTTTTAAAATATAACGGCTTGTTCCTAAATTACCTGACTCTTGTTTTAGTCAGCTAAACAGGTTCCATGAAATTTTTGAGAGGTTTGGTCATAAAGTAAAACTACTAATTAACTCTCAGTGTTGATTCAGATGTAGTAAGCATGGTTTTATTGTGGTCAACTGAACATGCTTTCTCTTAACAGGCTCTGGAAAAACTGCAGCATTTCTCTTGCCCATCTTGAGTCAGATTTATGCTGATGGCCCAGGAGAGGCTCTGAGGGCCATGAAGGTATACATTCCCCAATGCTGGGAATAGGATTTTGTATGCTAAACATCTGCTCTGTCATCAAGCTGTATGTCCAATTACAATGTTTCTCTGTAAAAATTGAGTTACTGTTAAACTTGTAGGAAGCTATTGAGCATTCCAAATGGTGCTTAAGACTAGTCTAATAAAGTTTTATGGTATAGTATATAAATTGCAAAAGAAAATGAACTTCCTTTTTAAAAGATAATTTAAATTTTTATAGATGAATTTATGTGATAAGTTAAAGCAGACTAACATTTCTATATTTATTTCTTAGGAAAATGGAAGATACGGGCGTCGCAAACAATACCCAATCTCCTTGGTACTGGCACCAACAAGAGAATTGGCAGTGCAGATCTATGAGGAAGCCAGAAAAGTAAGTGCATTTTTGTAATTCATAGCTTTCCCATTGATTGTAATAAAATACTTTATGGCCATGTAAAAATCTTGACATTGAATTTGATAGAGTTTCTTTGTTTATAGTTCTCATACCGATCTAGAGTTCGTCCTTGTGTGGTTTATGGCGGTGCTGAAATTGGTCAACAGATTCGAGACTTAGAACGTGGGTGCCACTTGTTAGTAGCTACTCCGGGGCGTCTAGTGGACATGATGGAGAGGGGAAAGATTGGATTAGACTTCTGCAAGTATGTATTTGTTAGCATTGTCTAAATATATATAAAGATTGACGAAAAGTGGCTTACAGAAAGTTAATTCATCATAATTCCAATTAATGTTGAAAAGTCAACTAATGTTTTAGTAGAGGCTAGTAACTAGTTCTAAGGCCAAAGTGGGGACCAGCAAGATGGTTCAGCAGGTGCTTGCTGCCAAGCCTCATGACTTACTCAATTGCCAGAACCAACATGGTGGAGGAAAATTTACTTCTGCAGATTGCCCTCTGTGTGCCATATACACGTGTGTACACACAAAATAAAAGTGAAAAAAGTAAGCTAGTTGACTCTTGATCTTCAGTGCTTTAACCTTAGCAAGAATCATTTGTTTGCTACATAATTTTTTAAATGCAGTGTTAAAACATTAACTACATTGATTATATCATTTAAGTTAATTGACAGATAAAGCCATAAATTACCTTGATTTTTTTTTTTTTTTTCCATCCCTAAAATCTTAACTAAATGTTTTTATGACAGATACTTGGTGTTAGATGAAGCTGACCGGATGTTAGATATGGGGTTTGAACCTCAGATCCGTAGAATAGTTGAACAAGATACTATGCCTCCAAAAGGTGTCCGCCACACTATGATGTTTAGTGCTACTTTTCCTAAGGAGATACAGGTACTGTTAAACAATTTTCACTTACTTAAAGATTTCCTATTTCAATAGATATTTTGAGGGTTTTGTTATGTAGACCAGGCTGGCCTGTGACCCTCCTGGTGCTAGGATTAAAGGGGTATGTCACTACACTTGACCAAAAATGCAGGTTTATTTGGGGAGGGGAGTGGTAAAATAAAGTTGGGGAGGGCTTGCAAAATGGCTCAGTGAGTAAAATTGTTCGTTACATGAACTCAGTACCTTGAACCCAAAGGATGAAAAAGGACAACCAGTTCCCTCAAGTTGTCCTCTTTCGACATGAACTTACACACAAATACATGTAATAAAATTGCAAAATTAAAGAATGGCTTTTTTTCTTCAGATGCTGGCCCGTGATTTCTTGGATGAGTACATTTTTCTGGCTGTAGGAAGAGTTGGGTCTACTTCAGAGAACATCACACAAAAAGTGGTCTGGGTGGAAGAAATGGATAAACGGTCATTTCTGCTTGACCTCCTAAATGCAACAGGTGAAATCAGGAGCAGTTCAAGCTCTCTAGACTGCTTATGTAATGCTAATCCTTTTGTATCATTTCCTCCCCATCCATCAAAACATTGTCAAATGTCCATTTGATTGTCTTAAGTATTAAGTTACTAATAGTGATAAACACCTTATTTTCAAATTCAGGCAAGGATTCCCTGACCCTAGTGTTTGTGGAGACCAAAAAGGGTGCAGACTCTCTGGAGGATTTCTTATATCATGAAGGATATGCTTGTACCAGTATCCATGGAGACCGTTCTCAGAGAGATAGAGAAGAGGCCCTTCACCAGTTCCGCTCAGGAAAAAGCCCAATTCTAGTGGCTACAGCAGTATGTATAATGCTATGTATATTTTTTATTCTCAAGTTTATTGTGTCCAAATACTTGATTTTAGTGGGCCATATTATAACAAAAGTTATATTTCAGGTAGCAGCAAGAGGACTGGATATTTCAAATGTGAAACATGTTATTAATTTTGACCTGCCTAGTGATATTGAAGAATATGTACATCGCATAGGCCGTACAGGGCGTGTAGGAAACCTTGGTAAGTGTTTGATACCATCTATCCAGATTGTTATTTTTCATTGTGATCTGCACAGGAAAGAACGTTTATAGTTTTTGTTTGTTTGAAACAGGGATTATGTAGACAGGACTGGCCATATATATTGGTTAAATAGCTGATAGTAGTGGTTTTGTTTGTTTGTTTGTTTGTTTTTAGTTTTTTTTTTTTAATTATCTGATAAGAATCGGCCGCTACCTTTCTGGAAGATCTTTTTATTATTTTTCCTTTTGGAACTGTTCTAGGTCTTGCCACCTCGTTCTTTAATGAAAGGAACATAAATATTACTAAGGATTTATTGGATCTGCTTGTTGAAGCAAAACAAGAAGTGCCGTCTTGGTTAGAAAACATGGCTTTTGAACACCACTACAAGGGGAGCAGTCGTGGACGTTCTAAGAGGTAAGGTGTATATATATATATGGAGATAGGTATATACATGATGCATGAGGTATATTATTTCCCAGTATTATTTTTAAAACTTGTTTAAAGTAAATAAGTTAGTGTCAGCCCATCAATGCTTACACCTTTGAAAACACTTGGGAAAAGTATGGCTGGATGGGGGATTTGTGAATGAGAGAGTTAGAGTTGATTATTAGGAAGTTGGACAGGAGTTGGGTGGAATAGCGTCGTCCTTTCTGTGACCCACCACCAACCTTTACCCTGTCCCTTGCAGCAGTCGGTTTAGTGGAGGGTTTGGTGCCAGAGACTATCGACAGAGTAGTGGTGCCAGCAGTTCCAGCTTCAGCAGCAGCCGTGCAAGCAGCAGCCGCAGTGGTGGAGGTGGCCATGGCAGCAGCAGAGGATTTGGTGGAGGTAAGATTTGTTTGTTTTAAATCTCCTGTAATTTTGGGGAAGTCTATCTTAAACACAGTTAAGACCATTCAGGGAAATTCAGCACTGTAGATTGCTTTTCATAACTTTTGAAGGAAATGATTGTTGCTAACAAAAGACAACTTAATTAATTTCTTTTTCTTTTTAAATCTCTCACTAGGTGGCTATGGAGGCTTTTACAACAGCGATGGATATGGAGGAAATTATAACTCCCAGGGGGTTGACTGGTGGGGTAACTGAGCCTGCTTTGCAGTAGGTCACCCTGCCAAACAAGCTAATATGGAAACCACATGTAACTTAGCCAGACTATACCTTGTGTAGCTTCAAGAACTCGCAGTACATTACCAGCTGTGATTCTCCACTGAAATTTTTTTTTTAAGGGAGCTCAAGGTCACAAGTAAAGATGAAAGGAACAATCAGCAGCCCTGTTCGAAGGTGGTTTGAAGACTTCATTGCTGTAGTTTGGATTAACTCCCCTCCCGCCTACCCCTATCCCAAACTGCATTTATAATTTTGTGACTGAGGATCATTTGTTTGTTAATGTACTGTGCCTTTAACTTTAGACAACTTTTTATTTTGATGTCCTGTTGGCTCAGTAATGCTCAAGATACCAATTGTTTTTGACAAAATAAATTTACTGAACTTGGGCTAAAATCAAACCTTGGCACACAGGTGTGATACAACTTAACAGGAATCATCGATTCATCCATAAATAATATAAGGAAAAAACTTAAGTGGTAGCCTGCATTGGGGCTTTTCAATACTTGCAGATTGGGGGAAAACAAACAACAAACGTCTTGAAGCATATTAATGGAATTAGTTTCTAATGTGGCAAACCGTATTAAGTTAAAAGTTCTGATTTGCTCACTCTATCCTGGATAGGTATTTAGAACCTGATAATAGTCTTTAAACAAGCCATTCCAGTCATGATGAGGTGATGTATGAATACATGCATACATTCAAAGCACTGTTCTCAAAGTTAATGCAAGTAAATACAGCAATTCCTCTTTCAATGTTTAGGCAGATCGTTAACTATGAGCTAGCCAAATGTGGGCATGTTATTACAGGGAAAGTTTAAAGGTCTGATAACTTGAAATAGGTTTTTAGGAGAATTCATCTACTTAGACTTTTTAAATGCCTGCCATAAAAGAAATTGAAATGGTAGAATGGCTGACCACAGCAATGACCAGCCCTCACATAGGGCTCTGGATGATTTTTGGTCTAATAACGCATGCTAGTGTTGATGTTTTTTGGTCAAGAGGGGATGAACAGGAAGAATTATGCAGCAGGCTTTATTTTAAATGCCGATTCACATTACTCTGTTCAAGCTGCGTTGAGATGTTAAACTGGCTTACTATAGACTTTGTAAAAAGTGGCTCCAGAAGAGTAACAAACTGAAATCTGAGATCACACAGGTTGGAAATATGTACATAACTGCACAAGGTGTCAATTCTGCTCTACAGTGCAGTTTAGTCAGTTTTAGTTGCATAGGTTTCCATTGTATTTATAGTCTGTTTATGCTAAATCTGGCCAAAGATGAGCATTGTCCACCACTAAAATGCCTATGCCACTTGGAATTCTGGGCAAATTTTGTGACCAGAAGCAGTGATCAAAACGCTCAATCTTTTTACAGTGGCATAGGAAGACGGCAACAATTTCCTAAAGTGCAATAGATTTTCAAGTGTATTGTGCCTTGTTCTAAAACTTTTATTAAGTAGGTGCACTTGACAGTATTGAGGTCATTTGTTATGGTGCTATTTCAATTAGTCTAGGTTTAGGCCCTTGTACATTTTGCCCATAACTTTTTACAAAGTACTTCTTTTATTGCACATTCAGAGAATTTTATATATATGTCTTGTGTGCGTGTCCTTAAACTTCCAATCTTATTTTGTCTCTTGGAGATTGTTGAACGCAGCTTGTCTAGGAAAGGGATGGGACTAGATTCTAAAATTTATTTGGGACCATGGGAATGATAGTTGGGAAGAAAACTTTGCACACGACAGATTTCTAGATACTTTTTGCTGCTAGTTTTATGTAATATTTATTGAACATTTTGACAAATATTTATTTTTGTAAGCCTAAAAGTGATTCTTTGAAAGTTTAAAGAAACTTGACCAAAAGACAGTACAAAAACACTGGCACTTGAATGTTGAATGTCACCGTATGCGTGAAATTATATATTTCGGGGTAGTGTGAGCTTTTAATGTTAAGTCATAATAAACTCTTAAGTCAAATTAAGCAGACCCGGCATTGGCGGTGTAGCCATAACTTTCTGATGTTAGTAAAACAAAATTGGCGACTTGAAACTAAATCATGCCAAGGTTTTGATACACTTGTCTTAAGATATTAATGAAACACATCAAAACACTGATACAAAGTGTCCAGATTCTCAGATGTTTGTTGTGTGAGTTTTGTTTAGTTGTATTTTTTTTTTCAGTGAATGTCTGGCACATTGCAATCCTCAAACATGTGGTTATCTTCGTTGTATTGGCATATATTCAGTGACTTGTACATTCAGCAATAGCATTTGAGCAAGTTATATCGGCAAGCAATATTTTCAGTTACGTTTCAAAAATAAGAATGAGTTTAAACTTGCTGAATGTAAAGATTGACCCTCAAGTCACTGTAGCTTTAGTAGTTGCTTATTGTATTAGTTTAGATGCTAGCACTGCATGTGCTGTGCATATTCTGGTTTTATTAAAATAAAAAGTTGAACTGCACAGTCTCCTTTGTTGTTGTCAATTGTGGTTTACTTTTAGAGGTGAAAATAAAATTGTGCTCTTGCCTGAATTGTACTGTGTCATTTGATTGTCCATTTTTTAACATGCCTTTGCAGACAGAAGGGCTGCCCTGTGTATTTGATAAAACAGTGCTGGAATACTGTGCAATGGGATTTTTTGTGTGATAGGTGGAAGTTGAAGGGGATGCATATATCTGTTAAGCATATTTTTGTTTTTGGTTTTTTGATACGGGGTTTCTTAATATATCCCTGGAGTCAGCTTCCCTCTTTAACTCCAGGATGCTGGGATTAAAGGTAGGCACCAACACTGGTGCTGTGCTATTAAACTTTTTTATTTCAAGACAGGGTTTCTTTGTGTACCCTTGGCTGCCCTAGAACTAGCTCTGTTAGACCAGGCTAGCCTTAACTCAGAAATCTCCCAAGTGCTAGAATTATGTGCCACCAATGTGAGTCATTTTTAAAAATATTCGATAGGAAAGGTAGCTGAACAGTGCAGAGGTGAGTTAGGTAAAAGGTGTAGTTATCTAACATGGTTAAGTCCCTACTTGGCGAGATCCATTACAGTCCAATTATTGCAGGCTACTAAGTTGGGGCAGGTGTGAGAGTCTGAACTGCAAAGTTGAACTATATTTTCTTGGTCAAAATGCTTTCAAATGTCTGTACAGGTTAATATTTGGCCCCAAGTCCAGTCTCCAGTATACAGAATTTTGCCACTAAGGAAAGATGGTTCCAGAGTGAGGCATAGTGGTGCATCCCTACCAGCACTAGACAGGCAGGCTGGTCTACCAAAAACACTGGGTTCCGGGTAGTGTTTTCAAATACTTCAAACTTCAAGGTAGTGAACCTAAGCTAGTTTTGATTTGTGTAGGTAGGGACATGAATTTGTAGTATGAAGGGTTAGGATTGAGAAGTGCTATAGTTAATGTGAGAACTGAAGTTGAATAAAGGGCTGTTTGTGAGTTTTGAGAATTACCTTTTTTTTTTTTATTTTGCAATACAGTTCAGTTCTACATATCAGCCACGGATTCCCTTGTTCTCCCCCCTCCCGCCCCCCTCACCTTCCCCCTCACCCTGCCCCCCATTCCCATCTCCTCCAGGGCAAAAGCCTTCCCCACAGACTGAGATCAACCTGGTAGACTCAGTCCAGGCAGGTCCAGTCCCCTCCTCCCAGGCCGAGCCAAGGGACCCTGCATAGGCCCCAGGTTTCAAACAGCCGACTCATGCAATGAGCACAGGACCGGGTCCCACTGTCTGGATGCCTCCCAAACAGACCAAGCCAATCAACTGTCTCACCCACTCAGAGGGCCTGATCCAGTTGGTGACCCCTCAGCCATTGGCTCATAGTTCATGTGTTTCCATCCATTTGGCTATTTGTCCCTGTGCTTTATCCAACCTTGGTCTCAACAATTCTCGCTCATATAAACCCTCATCACCAGGGAGGCTACCTGGAAAACAGGACCCCAAGAAAGACACGGGGATCGCCCAATGACAGAGAAATGGAATGAGATCTACATGAACAGCCTGGACATGAGTGGGGGTAGTGAAGGGCGAGGGTCGAGGGAAAGAGAGCTTGAGGGAGCGGGAGATCCCAGCTGGATCAACAACAGAGAGGGAGAACAAGGAATAGGAGACCATGGTAAATGAAGACCACATGAGGATAGGAAGAAGCAAAGTGCTAGAGAGGCCCACAGAAATCCACAAAGATACCCCCACAACAGACTGCTGGCAATGGTCAAGAGTCAGCCCGAACTGACCTACTCTGGTGATGGGATGGCCAAACACCCTAATTGTCGTGCTAGAAACCTCATCCAACTACTGAGGGATCTGGATGCAGAGATCCATGGCTAGGCCCCGGGTGGATCTCTGGGAGTCCAATTAGCGAGAATGAGGAGGGTTTATATGAGCGAGAATTGTTGAGACCAAGGTTGGATAAAGCACAGGGACAAATAGCCAAACGAACGGAAACACATGAAATATGAGAATTACCTTTCTATTGTGCAGAGCTAGATACTTGGTATAGCAGCGTTCTTGAGAAAATCCTTTCAGAATGTGTTACATTGCTATGGTTTGTAAAGTATATGTTGCTCTCAGGTCTCAGTGTTCCTCCCCACCATTTTTTTTAGTCTCCATAGCTAACCTTGAACTTGCAGCTACCCTGCCTCAGCTCCCCCTTCTCCCCCAGACTGGGTATCTCTGTGTGTCTCTGACTGTCATAGAACTCTAGACTAGGCCTCTGCCTCAAGTGCTGGAATTAAAGGCTGCACCGGCCACCACTGGACATTTTCAGCCTCTTTTCATTTTGTATACATTGATGTTTTGCCTGCATGTGTGTCGATGTGAGGGGTCAGATCTTAGAGTTACAGATGTTGTGAGCTGTCATGTGGGTGTTGGGAATGGATCCCTTGTCCTGTGCTCTTAACTGCTGAGCTCTCCAGCTCTGGGGCCTCAGCTTTTGTGAGTGCTTGAGTTACAGGTGTGCAGTACTATGCTCATGTTTGTTTCTTAAGCCCCAGCAAGTTCTATTAAAATCTTTCCTGGTTTACTTTTCACCATCTATTCTGACATGCTTTTAAACTCAATCTCCTGGGTGTGCGTACTTGAGGATTTTGGTATATTGTTAGCACTGTAAGGATGCCCACTAGTTTTGACCAGCATGACTATTCCAATTCAGATTACTTCAGAGTGGCAAGGATACCCAGTTTCCTTTTGCCCTTTCTTTAGTGTCTGTATCTCATCGTGTACTTTACGATTTTCATAACAAGTTGGAGTCTAGAGGTGGTGGGCTACAGAGACATTTCCATCTTTTCAGCCACCATCTTCCTGCTTTAGGGACAAGACAGCCCCCAACCAAGAGCGCCCTCCAAGATTGCCTGGCAGAAAGAAAGGCTCGAAGTGTTTCTAAAAGCTGTGTGCTCACATGTTGAAAATAACTGCTTAAACAGCACACATTGTGCCTGGTTCCCTTTTCCTTTACACAAGTGATTTTGAATGGCCCCACGATGTTCATAGTGGTCATTCACCTATGAAGTGCCAGTTACATACAGATCTATAAGGGGTTGGCTTTGTTTCATCTTGGTTGATTAAGCACACTTTCATGTCTTGCCCTCATATCAGTTTGTGGTCAGTACATGGCATATTGTGGAAAGGGTATTTTGTGACCTATAAAAAAAAAAAATACCAAAATTTGTGAGCTTGACATGTCCCCAGAATTTTAATGGAGTTATCTGCCATAGTAACTAATTACAATTCTGAAGTTCTCCCCAGGTGAAGATGCATATAAAGTTTGTGTGACAGTTACTAGCACTATTGATTGTCGTGAAGCTGAAACTACTAACTAGTAGATGAGTACTATCCTCTTGGGGATAGTCACTTCGCCAATCCCCCGCCCCCCCCGCCCCCCCCCCCCGCTTTTTTTAAAGGTCTTTTTCTTTTTTCCCCTGAACTTTATTATGTATACAGTGTTCTGTCTGCATGTGTGCCTGTATGCCAGAAGGCAGCACCAGATCTCATTACAGATGGTTGTGAGCCACCATGTGGGTGCTGGGAATTGAACTCAGGACCTCTGGAAGAGCAGCCAGTGCTGACCTCTGAGCCATCTCTCCAGCCTCCAATCCTCCCTTTTTAAAGGATCTTCTATGGGCATGTGACATGACTACTGTGATACATCTACCCTGGCTGGAGTTATGTGGATGAACTTCCACTCTCATCCCAAGTGTCTAACAGTCTTTAAGTGCTGAGGTTCATTTAGGGCAGTGGTTCTCAACCTTCCCAATGCTGTGACCCTCTACTACAGTTCCTCATGGGGTGACCCCCAACCATGAAATTCTTTTCATTACTTCTTCATAACTAGTTTTGCTGCTGTTAGGAGTTGTAACAAATATCCAACGTGCAGGATATCTGATATGCGACCCCATGTGAAAGAGTCGTTCACCCTAAGGAGTCAAGACCCACAGGTTGAGGACACAGTCCATTGATTGATTTGCTGTCTGGCCCATTGGAGAAGGCTGTGAATTCAGATTAGTTCATCAGTTACAAAGAGCTTCATTTCCCCTCTTGGTTCTCAACTTTGTAGTGTAAGAGAAGTACCTGGGCAAAGATTCCAGAGCAGCCTGTCCTAACAGTCCCTTGGCTTCATTTTTTGTGCGTGTTACCTGCACGTGTGTGTGGAGCTCTCTGAAGTTTTCCACACATACATTTGTATGACTCCACAGACTGCTAAACGTCACAATCTTTTTTGTTCTGTATCTCTTGTATTTATAGCCACATCTGCCTCCTTCCTCTCTCGTCTTCCTCGTCTCTAACCTCTCATTTGTTTAAACATCTTTAAAATGTCATTTCACAATTGTTACGTAATGCAGTATGTGACCTTTTGAGCTTGGCTGATTTTCACTCAGCGGAATATCCTTGATCAGATTGTTTCAGATCGTTCCTTTTTACTCTCACTACTTAGTAATGTGGGTCTTAAAGTATTTGCCTAGCTAGTGAGAGAACCACCTTGGCTGCCTCTTCTACTTCTTCCTCCTCTACTTCTTCCTCTACTTCTACTTCTTTTTTGTTTTGTTCTGTTTTTCGTGACAGGGGTTCTGTCTGTAACAGCCCTGGCTGTCCTGGAACTCACTCTGTAGATGAGGCTGGCCTCGAACTCACAGAGATCCGCCTGCCTCTGCCTCCCGAGTGCTGGGATTAAAGGCGTGCACCGCTGGCCGCTGCTGCCGCCGCCACCACCACCACCGGCTTTCTTTCCAATTTTAACTGGCAAATAAAAGCTGCTGTTTTCATTGTGCTGCGTATGAACTTAGGATCCAGGAGTGTGTGCCTTAAAGTGTGAGAGAGGGCAGAGCCAATTCCTGGACTGGACACCTGACTTTTTGTTCCCAGCATCTATGTGGGGGAAACCTGGTCTTTTCTGAAGTCTAGTTTGCCCATATTTCATCAGATGGGTAATGCTTTCCGTGTCGTATCTAAGAGCTCTAGCCCTATGTCATAAAGATTGGTTTCTTTTTTAGTCTCTAGTTTTGTAATTTTATGTTGGTCTATGATCCATTTGAGGCTCCCTGTTCCTTGCCCTTCCCCATTTACTCTGTGTATGTGTGCTTTTATATATGTGTGGTGTGTGTGATTGTGTGTACACATGCATGAACCATACACATGTGGAGACCAGAGTTCACCATCCGGTGTCTTTTTCAGTTGCTCTCCACCTTTAAAAAGTTTTTTTTTTATCAGTCAGGCATGGTGGCACACACTTTTAATCCCAGTACTCGGGGGGGCAGAGGCAGGCAGATCTTTGTGAGTTTGAGGCCAGTTGGTCTACAGAGTGAGTTCCAGGACAGCCAGGGCTGTTACACAGAGAAACCCTGTCTTTAAAAAAAAGCCAGCCACTATGCATGTGTGGAGGTCAGAGGACAAATTCTCCTTCCACTATGTGGAGGTCCAGGAATCAAACTCAGGTTGTCTGCCATGGGGACAATTGCCTTTACCCCGAGCCATCTCATGGACAGGGTCTCAGTGGACCTGGCACTTGCCAATTCAGCTAGACTGCCTGGCTAGCGAAGTGCAGGATCCTCTTGTCCCTGCCCACCCCGCTCCCCAGCACATGCACTGCCACATCCAGTCTTTTCACTTTGGTTCTGGGGCAGCAAAGGGAGGTCCTCCAGCCCTATATGTTTAAGACAAGCTTCACTATTCTTCCTGCTTCAGCCTCTTGAGGATTGAGAGTGACAGTGCTTTTTACCACATCCAGCTTAATTTGGAATCTGTTAAAATGGTAGAAGGCTTAGATTGAGTTTTTGTTTCTTTGTCTTGAGACAGGGTTTTATTATGTAGCCCTGCCTGGCCTGGAACTCATTATGTGAACCAGACTGGCCTCCAACTCTCAGAAATCTGCCTCTCTCTCCCAAGTGCTGGAATTAAAGGCAAGTAACCACAGCCTTAAGGTTTGTTTTTTAAATCCATAGATGGCCAATTGTTCTAGTGTACCAGGCTTTTTCTTTTGGGCCACCAACCAGCTTGCAAATCATGACACAGAGACTTATTAGTTATGAATGCTCAGCCTAGCTCAGGCTTGTTTGTGGCTAGCTCTTTTAACTTAACTCATTTGTCGTATCTACATTTTTGCCTCGGGGCCTTTTATCTTTCTTTCCCTATGTCTTACTTTCCTGCTTTCTCCAGTGTCTGACTGCCTGGAGGCGGCCAGGTTTCCGGCCCCAGGAGTGTCTCTCTCTTTCTCCGTTATTCTCTTCTCCTCCTTCTCTTTCTTGATTCCTCCTCCTATTTATTCTCTCTGCCTGCCAACCCTGCCTATCCTCTCCTGTCTAGCTGTTGACCATTCAGCTTTTTATTAGACCAATCAGGTGCCTTAGGCAGGCAAGGTGAAACAACAGCACATCTTTACACAGTTAAACAAATGCAGCAGAAACAAATGTAACACGTCTTTCTGTAGTTAGATACTCACAACACTAACCTGGGATACACGAGACCCTGTTTGAAAACACAAGACCTTAAGTGAATGTAGAGTAGCATTACTCAGGCTACTTGCGCTTTTCCTCTGCTTGTGTGCTCTCGGATGGAGAGTGTTCCCAGTTATGGCCAAATCTATTTGTGACTTTCTGACCAACTTGAACTCAGTTCCTCTCCTCCATTACTGCGTTGTTTGTGTTCTTCACTCTTCCTGCTCGCTCTCAAAGCCCTCTTGACCTCCTGTCCCTCTCCAGCTGCCTCTCCATTTTTCTGAACCACCCTCCTCCACTCCTGCAAAACCTCAACTTTGCAGTCTACTTCTTTCCTCTTTTATTTTTCTTTTATTCTAATCAGCCTTTCTTGCCATCGTCCACTGAAGGGGCTCTTGTGGAAGTCACAGCAACCATTTTGGCCTTACTGAGGCATTCAGTACCACTTGTCGCTGAACAAACCCTTCCTTATTGACATGTTCTTGTCTCAAGAGTTCCATGAGCTCACATTGCCCTGGCTTCCCGCTCCCCTCCATCTTGTTCCCATCCGTCCCCTGCATACCCACCCCCACCCCAATCAGTAACCAAGGATTAGTTACTTGAAGCCCTGACGGTGTCCCTATGTAAATGGAAGTTTCCGAGAATCTATTTTCCCACTTTATACAAAAGATAATATACTATAAAGCATATGTTGAGGGAGGTGGCGCACACCTTTAATCCCAGCACTCAGGAGGCAGAGGCAGGCGGATCTCTGTGAGTTTGAGGCCAGCCTGGTCTACATAGAGAGACTGTCTTAAAAAACAACACATATTGGAGATATTTGTATAGCAGTTACATAGAATTCTTTGCAGTGATGTAATCTGAATATTTTATTGTGTGTCATGCAATACTCTACTGATGGACGTATAGGTTATTTTCCATATTTTTCTTTTTTTCCATATTCTTCTGTCACTGTAATACTGCCCTGAATGATAACTTTGTATACACAAGTATATCCATTGAAAGCCAGGCATGGTATTCCCACTTGTAATCCCTGCACTTGGGAGGCTGAGGCAGTAGGATAGCTATGAGCTTGAGGCCAACCTGGGCTGCAAAGTGAGTGAGACTGTCAGTCACATAAAAATTCCTTGTATATATTATATTTTCTATAAAGATTATTCTTAGGTAATTTTCTTAGTATTATAGTTAGGGTATCTTCCATTATATATTTAAAGTATTTATTTAGAGACAAGGTCTTACTTACTGTGCAGCATTGGCTGCCTTGGAACTTGCTATATAGACCAGACTAGCCTAGAACTCAAGAGAGTTCCTCTGCTTCCTAAATGCTGTGGCTAAAGATGTGCACCATAATGCTGGGTCTAGTGTTTCACACCTTTAATCTCAGCACTTGGGAGGCAGAGGCAGGCAGGTCTCTGAGTTCGAGCCAGCCT
The DNA here is from genome assembly GCF_949786415.1 of Peromyscus eremicus. Lineage (NCBI taxonomy): Eukaryota > Metazoa > Chordata > Mammalia > Rodentia > Cricetidae > Peromyscus > Peromyscus eremicus. The sequence continues at coordinate 7,664,700 of NC_081439.1, read as the reverse complement.
TGTCTGCAAAGTGAGTTCCAGGACAGCCAGGGCCACACAGAGAAAAAAAGAAAAAGAAAAAGAAAAAGAAAAAAAAAAGATGTGCATGCACCATGACACTCAGCACCATTTTATATTTTTAGAATTTTTGTATATTATTATTGTATTTGTATATGGTATCTCTCTCTCTCTCTCTCTCTCTCTCTGTGTGTGTGTGTGTGTGTATGTGTGTGTGTATGTGTGTATACATGAACTCATGCCCGTCACAGTAATGTAAGGGCAGAGGACAATGCGTGAATGTTTTTTTCCACCTTTATGTGAGTGGGTTCTGAGGATTAAACTCAGGTCAAGCACCTTTAACCTCCTGAGCTATTTAGCTATCCCTCCATCATATTTTTTTTCAGTTTTTTTTTTGAGACAAGGTTTCTCTGTGTAACAGTCCTGGCTGTCCTGGAACTCGCTCTGTAGACCAGGCTGGCCTTGAACTCATAGAGATCTGCCTACCTCTGCCTCCTGAGTGCTGGGATTAAAGGTGTGTGCCACCACTGCCTGGCCCATCATATTTTTAATTTGTGATTATACATATAAAATCTATTGATTTCTATATATTTTATTTTTAGATACCTTACTGAATTATCACTTTAGAGTAGTTTCTCAGTTACTTCTTTGATTTTCCATGTTCACAGTTATTTCCCATGTTCACATCATCTGCAAAGGTTGCAGTTTCATTTCCTGTCATTATTAGAACTCTAATTTATTTGCTCTTGTTTTTTTCTAATTGTATTTGTTAGTGTATCTAATTCATTTTCTCCTCTCTAATGCTTTTCTATTCGTCTTTATTATTATCACCAGTACAATGTTAAATAATATTAGCGAATCCTCCCAGTATTTCTCCATTAAGAATGATGCAAGAATACTGTCAAATATGTTAAGGTTCTTAATGTGTTGATAGTTTGAATTAAAAAGATTTAGTTAAGAAAATTGTAATTATGTGTATGCATGTACGTCTATGTGTGGGTATGTGCATGTGAGTGCAGGTACCTAAGGCATCCAGAAGAGGGTGTCAGATTCCCCAGAAGCTGAAGCTACAGGTATTGTGAGCTAGCCACCTGATCAGGGCTAGAAACTGAACTCAGCTCCTCTATAAAGAGCAGTCCACACTCTTACCCACCAAGCTATCTCTCTGGGCCCTATATTTCAGTTTTTAAAAAAATTATGAATGGGGGCTGAATTTGACTTACCTGTCTCTACAGAGATGATTGTATGGTTCTTGTCCCAAAATTTCTTTCTTATTTTTGAAGCAGGGTCTTTCTACATACCTCTGCCTGCCCTAGAACTCACTCTGTAGACCAAACTGGCCTTGAACTTGAAGAGATCTGCCTGCCTCTGAGTGCTGGGATTAAAGGCGTGCGCCATAACCCCTGGCTGTCCCAAAACTTATTAATATATTTAAGCATTTAATAGAGTTTATAATATTCAAGTGATGTGGTACTCCTTGCCACTTGAACCAAAGAAAGATGATGGATAGCAATAGATCCTTGGACATTCTCCCTTTCTCTGCCCTCTCTAGGCTTCTTCCTCATCTTGTTTAATGGCGCCATCATTTACCTAGTCACTCAGGTGAGGCTTAAAAGTCAGTGTTTTCTCTACTTCTATTACTCACCTGAAAATCTAAGTCCTACTCCCAAATATGCTCCCTGTATCATCACCACTACTAAAATGCTAGGCCGATTTCACTTCCTCTTTCATATGATGCACCTTAACAGCCTCATTAGCTGCCTTTGTCTCCACCATGGCTTCCAAGACTTCCACATCCTCTGTGTGTCTGTTCACCAAGCTCCTTCAATCCCTCAACCCAGCTGAGAGCGTTCTTCCTTCCAGACCCTTTCTTCACATAACCAGAGCCTCATTCAGAACTCAATTCTAGCGCATACCTTTCCAGAGAGACCTCCCTGACTTTCCTGGCTAGCTACCCTAAGTATAAAGGACCTAGAAAGTGCTAAAGAAAAGACATTTACTGGTGTGGTGGTACAGTAAGCTGAGGAAGGAGGATTGCCATGAACTCAATGCCAGCCTGGCCTACAGTGATACCCTGTCTCAAAAAATGAAGAAAAAAAAAGACATTCATCTCCTTGCCTATGGGAGTTAAGCATAAGCTGAGGCAGATTGATCTTTGGCCACTGCAGCATGTGAGGAGTAGGTCACAGAGGGTATCCTCTCTCCTGGTCACTGGATGCAGTACATGGTAGGAAAGAAGTCTTTCTTGGTTCCCTCAACAGACGTATATTGCAAAGATCATCCTCACCTACTGTCTTCTTGCCGTGAAAGGACCTATAGCTCGAAGCCACTTTTTGTTTCTTTAGGTGAAAGTATCTCCATCCGTGAGCAAGAGAGCAATACCCTACGGACTGGGACCCTTCAGACTCACTGCTTTCTTTTCCTTGAAGTCAGAATAGCTGGGAACAATTAAGAGTTAAAGGGTTAAGCCGGGCGTGGTGGCACATGCCTTTAATCCCAGGACTGAGGAGGCAGAGGCAGGCGGATCTCTGTGAGTTCCAGGACAGCCAGGGTTGAACTACACAGAGAAACCCTATCTTGAAAACAACAACAACAACCAAAACAATTAAGGAGTTACAATGAAATAATCTATTTAGTGCCATTTGGTGATTCCCTGGTTCCTATAGACATATACTAGTAGATTGTCACCGAAACTAACGCTCCCTTCCCTCACACCTTCCATGCTACCAGGGTGTAAGCAGAGAGCCCTTCCCTCCAACAGTTTCCCATTGCATTGCTCTCTCCACTAGCTGCTTTCCTCATTTTTCTGAACACTGCTCACATCTACTCTTTCTTCCCTCCCCTGCAGCCTCAACGCAGACCGTGGGAACAGCTGCCTCTGCCTTCCCAACAGAACCCTTATTTAGTTCTCGATGGCAATGTGCCGCCTGGAGGTACTCAGCTCCTTAGTTGGGGGCTCTGTTTCCCAACTGAAGTAAATGAGAAGCAGCTGGGAACCCTAAGAAGGCTACGGACTCCTAAGCAAAGCCTCGTGAAAGGCGGTGGGCTCTACTTTTTTTTCTTTTCCACCGAGAATATCAAGTCTGACGGCCAGGAGTGCAAGAGCCTGTCTGCGAGCACAAGAACACGCTCTTTCCACATGCGGAGACCGAAGGAGTGGAGAGCTGAGTGTGTGCCCACCTGACCAGTAACACGGTGAAGTCAGTACCCAGCCGAGCTATTTTCCCCTGAATTTCGTGCTACATGGAAAAATAAACACCCGTGCATCTTGACCTCATCCGCTGGCCTGCCCTTGAAACCTCCGTCTATAGAAAGGTATAGACATTCTCCCCTAAATTAAAATTAGTGCATAAAAGAACCAATAACTCAAGGGAGAAGGCAATCCCAATTATCTGCCCTAATGCATGGTTTCACGTTTATTTCCCACCAGACGATAAATGCCTTTGCAAATAAGAACTGTCTTTAGAACTCTAAACTTGACTCAGGGGATAGCTCATTGGGTAAAATGCTTGCCATGTTAGAGTGAGGAACTAGGACCCATGTAAAAAGCCAGGCATGGTGACATAGGTTTGTAATCCCATCCCTAGGGAGGTGGAGACAGGAGGATCCCTGGGCTCACTGGACGCCCAGTCTTACCACAACAGCAAGTTCCAAGTTGAGTGAGAGACCTTGTCTCAAAAAAAAAACAAAACCCCAAGGTGGACAGTTCTTTCGGAGCAACACCTGTGGCTGCCCTCTGGCTTGCACATACGTGTGCAAACACTCACACAAAGTCAACTCTGACTTTAGGTAGAGGGCGAAGAGCCTTGTGCACACAGATAAGGCCTGGCGAAGCCCGGAGTGTTAAACACACAGCTCTCTTCTTCAATGGGATGAGCCGCTTAGCTGCTCTTCCGGAATGCTAGGAATGGTGTAGTTTTACACCCTGGCGAGCCTTTGCTGTCTGTTGACACAGGCTCTGCCTTATCTCCCAGAATTTGTTTTTACTTATCCTAGACCCTTTCCCCTAAATCTTGAACATTGTTTTTAGACCATAAACCCACTCTTAGGAGTGAGGTCACTTGTGTTTTACAACAGCCTAGGTGACTTCTATGTGATCTTAGGGCCAGGCCAATCCTGACACCATCAGGCACTATGTTTACCTCAGTCAAGCTCCCTAGACCCTTGGCTTCCTAGACCCTTGGACGCTATCTCTGAGTCAACAGGACCCATTCCTGTGAAAGAAGCCAGATGTCCCTTGTAAGGGATCTCAATGTAAACATGTCTTTAATTGTGTACTTGGGACTGAGTTCATTGTTATCTGAATACTTCTTTCCAAGATTGTGCTGTGCTTAAATATGACTAAAGCAAAATGAGCTGGGCCAGACTCTAGAAGGCCTGGTCCAGAACCGGTTACAAGAAAATCGGGCTGAGCCGAGTTTCATTCTTTTTTTTTTTTTCAAGACAGGGTTTCTTTGTGTAACAGCTCTGGCTGTTCTGGATCTTGCTCTGTAGACCAGGCTGGCCTCGAACTCAGAGATCCACCTGCCTCTGCCTTCCTAGTTCTGAGATTAAAGGTGTGTGCCACCATGTCTAGCTCCAAGTTTTATTCTTGTCTCTTCATGGTTTTTTTTTTTCTTCCCTGCCTGCTGTAAAGCCTGCAGGGGAATCACACAACTTAATGTTTTAATTTCCCTGTTAAAGAAGACAAACCATGTGTGACATGTACACACAGTCCTCCCAGGTACATGGACAACATCTGGCAGCAGCAGGGACACTGTTGTGATAGGGTAGAACCCATTATGAGGAAAGGCCAGTAACAGCCAATGAAGATTCAAAGAAGCCATAGTGCCTCACATCTGTAATCCCAGCACTTATGACACGGTTGCTGGAAGATCAGGAATTCATCATCCTCTGCTACATAGGGAATTGGAGGCTAGTTCGAGCTCCATGAGACCCTGTCTCAGTGTCTCCCCTCTCCCCCCAAAATAAGCCTGGAATGGTGTGGTTCATGTATATAATCTTAGCACTTGGGTGTCTGAGGCAGGAGCATTGACACAATTATAGGCCAGCCTGGGCTACAGAATGAAACCCTATTGGAAAAAAAAAAACACCACCAACAAAACACCTGGTCTGTTAGGTCTAACTTAGGAGGCTGAGGCAGGAGAATTGCAAATTCAAGGCCTACCTGTGAATTCAAGGCCAGCCTGGGCAAATTGGTGCCATCTAGTTCCAAAATTAGGAAACGAGAAATAAAAAGGGGGCTGAGGCTATAGCTCCATGGTAGAGCATTTGCCTAGCGTACATGAGGTCCTGGGATCTTAGGACTGAGCAAAAAGGAAAACAAAACTCAAAGATACCCATCACTGGTTGCAGAGATGACCCTATGGTTAAAGCAGTTTTCCCAAGAGCACGAAGACTGCCTTTCAGATCCCAAGAAGCCATATAAATGCTGTGTGAGTGCAGTGACTCACCTTCCACTCCAGCTCGCAGAAGGTGGAGATGGCTGGAGCCAACTGGCAAGCCAGACCAGCCAATCAGCAAGCTCTAGGTACAACTGAAAGGCCTTTCCTCAATGAATAAGGTGGAGAGCAATCGAGGAAGAATCCCAGTGTCCGACTCAAGCCTACACACACACACATAAGAAAAAAAAAGATAACTTACTGTCTTAGTTAGGGTTTCTATTGCTGTGAAGAGACACCACGACCACAGCAGCTCTTATAAAGGAAAACGTTTAATGGGGTGGCTTACATTTTCAGAGGTTTAGTTCATTATCATCAATGGTTCGACTTGGTGGCATGCAGGCAGACATGATGCTGGTTACATCTTGACTTGCAAGCAATAGGAAGTGGTCTGAGACACTAGGCAGTACCTTGTGTATATATGAGACCTCAAATCCCGCCTCTACTGTGACACACTTCCTCCAGCAAGACCACACCTACTCCAACAAGGCCTCACCTCCCAGTAGTGCCACTCCCTTTGGGGGCCATATTTTTTTCCAAACCACTACACTTGCCATTTTAAAAGTTTTTTTTTTTTTTAAATTACGTGTATGTGTTTGTGGGGGTGTAGGTGCATGCTAATGCAGGTGTGTTGTGGAATATTAGTCAAAGATATATTTGTTTATGCTGTGGAACATTTGTTTAATGATGCAAAGATGTGTTGCATTCCCTTATGTTGCATCTGTTTAATTCTGTGAAGCTGTGTTACTTTGCCTTTCTAAAACACCTAATTGGTATAATAAAGAGCTGAATGGCCAGTGGCAAGGTAGGAGAGCGAATAGGCAGGGCAGTCAGGCAGGCAGGCAGAGAGAATAAAGAGAAGACAAAAGAAGATTGAGGAGCAAGAAAAGGAGGAGAGGTGGACTCCAGGGGCCAGCCACCCAGCTACACAGCCAGCCATGGAGTAAGAAGGAAAGAAAGATATATAGAATAGAGAAAGGTAAAAGCCCAGAGACAAAAGATAGATGAGATAATTTAAGAAAAGCTGACTAGAAACAAGCCAAGCTAAGGCCGGGCATTCATAAGTAAGAATAAGCCTCCATGTATTTATTTGGGAGCTGGGTGGCGGGCCCCCCAAAGAGTAAGAGCCAGAAGAAAAAAAAAAGATTAAAAAAAACAAAAAAACACAACTACACAGGTGCTCTTGGATGCCAGAGGCATTAGATCCCCCTGGAGCTGGAGTTACAGGCAGCTATGAGCTGCCTGACGTGGGTGCTGGGAACTGAACTCAGGTCTTCTACAAGGTCAGTATGTGCTTTTAACTGCTAAGTCATCTCTGCAACATCGCTATTATTTTGTTGTTGTTGTTAGGGATTAAACCCATGACTGTGTGGGTAGATGTGTGCTCTGTCATTTAGCACAACCCCAGCCCTCCTACTACTGCCATTTTTTCTTCCTTCCTTCCTTCCTTCCCTCCCTCCCTCCTTCCCTCCTCTTTGTTTCTTTGTTTCTTTGTTTGTTTGTTTGTTTGTTTCTTTCTTTCTTTCTTTCTTTCTTTGTTTCTTTCTTTCTTTCTTTGTTTGTTTGTTTCTTTCTTTCTTTCTTTCTTTCTTTCTTTCTTTCTTTCTTTCTTTCTTTCTTTCTTTCTTTCTAACTTACTGGTTTTTATTGTTTGAGATAAGGTCTTGCTATATAGTTCCCAGTGGCCTGGAACTCATGATTCTACTGTCTTGGTCTCCTGAGTGCTGGAATTGCAGACTCCTGGAACTCACTAATCTTCCTGTTTCAGGCTCTCAAGTTCTAGGAGTACAAGCATGAGCCATATGCTTGTTTTCTGTTACCATTCTTCATTTAAAATTTTCTCTATGAGCTAGATATTTAAATTCTTTTTTTAAAGATGTATTATTTTTAGCTGGGTGTAGTAGTGCATGCCTTTAATTCCACCACTCAGAGGCAGAGGCAGTCAGATCTACATGGTGAGTTCTAGGACATCCAGAGTTACATAGTGAGACTCTGTTCTGAGAATACAAAAAACAACAAATAAACACAAACAAAAATTGTGTGTGTGTGTGTGTGTGTGTGTGTGTGTGTGTGTGTGTGTGTGTGCAATATGATGTGGGTGCTGGGAACTGAACCCAAGTCCTCTAAAGAAGAACAGTAAGCGCTCTTAACTACTAGGCCATCTCTCCACACCCTGAAATTGTTAGTTCTTGCAAACCTCCTGACATCAGGAATTATGGTTGTTTGAAGGTGTATGGCAGTGCAGTTTTTTGAGACAGGGTCTCATGTAGTCCACTAGCCTCAATTTTGTTATGTGGCTAAATGTTTGAACCACTGATTCTCCTGTCTCCCAAGTGCTAAGGATTACAGCTCAGCACCACCAAGCCCAGCTCAATTACTTTAAGAGGACTTCTTCCTGCCTTCTTTTTCTTTTCTCTCCCTTTCTTTTCTTTTTTTCCCCCTCCTAGCATTGACATTTGAACCCAAGACCTTACATACACTAGGTAAGTACTATACTGGCTAAGCTACATCCCCAGCCCCTTTTAAATTTGGTATTTTGTTTTGAGATAGTGTCTCACTATATACCTCTGGCTGGCTTGAAACTCACTCTGTAGACAAGGCTGGCCTTTAACTCATAGAGATCTGCCTGCTTCTGCGTCCTGAGCACTGGGATTAAAGGTTGACTGGTTGACCCATTACCTGAGCTTTCCTCGGACCCACCCTTTCTTCCTGTCCCATCAAAGCAGCCTTAGCTGAGGCCCCCCATCGTCTCTCTCACCTGAAATACTCCAGCAACTTTGGACGGAGTCAGCTACTTTGATGTTCTCAACCTTGAATCTGTTACCTGGCCAACAGTCAGAGTGAGCTGTCTTAAGGGCAAGTTAGGCATGTTCCATGTTCCAATTAAAAAAAACTCTGTAGTACCAGTTTCTTTTTGTTGTTGTTTGTTTTTTTAAATACAGAAAGCCAAGTGTGGTAATGAACATCTATCCGTTGCCTCTGTGCTTTTCCCTTTCTCTGTATATCTTTTCTTTCCTTCTTACTCTGTGTTTGGCTGTGTGACTGTGTGGCTGGCCTCTTCTTTTCTCACTCCTTCTTCTTCTCTCTTTTTCTCCTTTTATTTATTCTCTCTGTCTGCCAGCCCTGCATATCCTTTCTCCTGCCTTGCTATTGGCCACTCAGCTCTTTATGAGACCAATCAGGTGTTTTAGACAGGCAAAGTAACACAGCCTCACAGAGCTAAACAAATGCCACATAAAAGAATGCCACACATCTTTGCATCATTAAACAAATGTTCCACAACATAAACAAATGTAACACATCTTAAACTAATATTCCACAACAGGTCTCACTGTGTAGTCCAGGCTGGCCTCAATACAGACAAGCTGTCCTCGATCCTGTGGTGATCCTTCTGTCTCTACCTCCCTAATACTGGAATTACCAATGATGTTCATTACCATGTTTGGCTTTCATAAGAAAGAATAAGACTCTGTGTGATTTATTTGGGAGCTGGGTGGAGGGCACCCCAAAGAGCCAAAAGAGTAAAAAACAACCAACAACAGAGACCCTGTGTCAAAAGACAAAAAAAGAGAAACAAAAAACCATAACTGAAACAAAACAAACCCTCACTGGGGCAGAAGCTCAGTGACGAGTATCTGCCTAGCATGTGCAAGGCCCCGAGTTCAATCCTCAGCATGGCTGTAAAGATAGCTTAGGTTGGGTCACATGGTTACAACATTAAGGTTACAAGAAATTACCAAAGTCAACTGGGCCTGGTGCCACAATCTCAGTGGGTCAAAGTAGGAGATTGCAAACCACACCTAGACAATTTAAGAAGACCTTGTCTCAAAGGGAGGGGCCTTGAGAGACGGCTCAGTGGTTAAGAGCACTTGCTGTTCAGAAAACTCAAGTTCGGTTCCCAGCACCCATGTTGGGCAGCTCATAACCCTCTGCCTCTAGGGGATCTTCTGGCCTATGGTACCAGCACGCACATGCCTTATAGGGCTGGGTCTGTAATTCATCAAGAGGCTGCTGACCTAGTAAGTACGAGGCCTTAGGTTCAGTCCTCAGTATAAGAAAAAAGTTTGTGAACTGCTTGTGGCGGTACATGCCTTGGGAGGCTGAGGCGAGAGGACTGCCAAGAGTTTCAGGCCAGTCTGGATTCATAATGAGTTCTAGGCCAGTGTAGGCCTATAGAGTAAGACCCTGTTTAACAAAACAAAACAAAAACCTCAACTCCTCTTTTTAAAATTGGTGGGTTTTATCTATCATTTTTACTATATTTATATTTACATATTTTATATTTATATATTTAAATACATATGTATATATATTGGGGGGGTGCTGGAGAGATGGCTCAGCAGTTAAGAGCATCAACTGTTCTTCCAGAGGACATGGGTTCAATTCCCAGCACCCACATGGCAGTTCACAACTCTAACTCCAGTTCCAGGGTACCCAATACCCTCACATAGACATACATGCAGATAAAACACTAATGCACATAAAATAAAAAATAAAAAATATATATATTCTGAATGAAAGTTCTTTCTAGACACACAATTTGTACATCTTTACTCACTGCCTATAGCTTAGTTTTTTTTCCCTCTCTTTCTTTCTTTTTTTTTTTCTGAGGCAGGGTTTCTCTGTGTAGTCCTGGCTGTCCTGGACCAGGCTGACTTCGAACTCACAGAGACCTACCTGCTTCTGCCTCCTGAGTGCTGGGACTAAAGGTGTGTGCCACCACCCAGACTTTCTCTCTTTTTGAGATAGGGTTTTCTATGTAGCTCAGGCATTCTAGAACTTTTAGCAATCCTCCTGCCTTAGTCTTCTGAGTGCTGGGATTATAAGCACATGACAACATGCTTAGTATCCTTACTGGGGCTTGAACCTAGGACCTCATGCATGCTGGTCAAGTACTCTACCACTGAACTATATGCCTAGCACTTTTCATTCTCTAAACAGTATTTTTTGTTGGTGGTATTTTTTTCTTATTTATGTATATAACATTCATTCATTCAAAGCAGGGTCCCACATATCCCAGGCTGGCCTTGAACTAGATATGTAGCCAAGAATGACCTTGAACTTCTGATCCTCTTACCCTATATCGAGTTTGAGTGTGTCTCACATTCCCAGTTTGTTTTGTTTTGTTGGTTTCTGGAGACAGCGTTTCTCTGTGTAACACTCCTGCTGTCCTGGAACTCACTCTGTAGCCCAGGCTGTCCTCGAACTCACAGAGATCCACCTGGCTCTGCCTCCCAAGTGCTGGGATTAAAGGTGTGCGCCACTGCCGCCCGGCCAGTGTTTCGTTTTCTTAATGGGAAGTTTTTTTTTTTTTTTTTTTTTTTTAACTACTTCAATGTAGCTGTTAGACACCCATTAGACTACTTCGATGTCTTGGGTGGTCTGTGGCTTCCCCAGAGTTGTCTACAATACACTCCTTCTTTGCAGGAGCTCTGTGGAGGCTACTCCTTATCCTGCTGTTGGTCATCTCTCTCTCTCTCTCTCTCTCTCTCTCTCTCTCTGTCAATGTGGTTAGTTTCCTCAGTTTTATTGATCCTTTCAGAGAGCTAGCTTTTGCTTTCACACGGCTTTTCTCTCTGGCCTTTCTGTTCCCATGTCATTGATTTCTGTCTTTATTATTTCCTTCTCCTTGCTTTGGGCTTATTCTATCCCCATTTCTAATTAGCACAGCAGCTGTCTCCGTTTGCATTCTACTGCTGTGATAAACACCATGGTTGAAAGCAGCCTGGGGAGGAGCAGGCTTATTTCAGCTTGTAGTCCACCACTGAGGAAAGGCAGGACAGGAATTTGAACAAGACAGGCACGGATGCAGAGGCCATGGAAGGATGCTGTTTACTGGCTTGCTCCCCACGACTTGCTCAGCCTCCTTTCTTATAGAACCCAGGACCACCAGCCCAGGGATGGCACCACTCACAATGAGCTGGGTCCATTAATCACTAATTAAGAAAATGTCTTCCAGGCTTGCCTACAACCCAGTCTTGTGGAGGCATTTCCTCAACTGAGGCTCCCTCCTCTTTGATGACTCTAGCTTGTGTCAAGTTGACATAAAACTCTTCTGGACAGAAGCTAAGGTCATTGAATTGAGACCTTCCTTCTTTTCTAATGTAATCATTTAAAAAAGCACTGCACTTAACTGTATCCTGCAAATTTCAGTAGACTACATTTTTGTCTTCATTAAATCCAAAATGTTTCCTAAGATTGAGTGCTTGCTTACTATGTGTAAGGTCTTGAATGCTATCTCTAGTAATAAAAAAACCAAAAGATAAACCCAATATTCTCGCTCTGTCTTTTTGAGAGTGTCTGAACTATAGTGCAGGCTGGCCTAAAACACTGTATAGCTAAGGCTGGCCTCAAAACTCACAGTGATTCTACTGTCTCACCCTCCGAAGTATTGGGATGACCTACGGTATGAGCCACCATATCCAGCCCAATTTCTTGAATTATTTAACATGTACAGCTTAATTTATAACTATTGGAGGGTTTTCTAGATACACCACTGATTTTTAGTTTATGTCGTAGATAAAGAATACATTTGGGGCTGGTATGGATATTTCTCAGCAGGTAGAGCATTTGCATGGCATGCACAAAGCCAGGCTCAGGTTCAATCCTCAGCACACCATAAAACAAATGTGTAATGCCACCTGTAATGCCAGCACTCGGGAGGTCAACTCGGGAGGATCAGGAGTTCATTGTCATTCTCGGCCCTACATAGTGAGTTTGAGGACAGTTTGGATACATTAGACTATCTCAAAAAAAAAAAAATCCACTTGATTTGAGTTCTCCTAGATTTACTTGTTTCACAACACAGAATGAATTCTGTTTTAGGGGCTGCACGTATAACTCTGTGGTACTATAACTGAGTGGATGGACGTCAGGCGGTGGTGGCGCACACCTTTAATCCCAGCACTTGGGAAGCAGAGGCAGGTGGATCTCTGTGAGTTCGAGGCCAGCTCCCCCCCACAAAGAAAAAGAGAGAGAGAGAGAGAGAGAGAGAGAGAGAGAGGAGAAAGAAAGAAAGAAAAGAAAAGAAAGAGAGAAAGAAAGAAAAAAAGAAAGAAAAGAAAACAGAGTGGATGAGATTGTCACGTTTCTTCTCCCTTCTGACCCTCTCCACTGCTTTCACCTAGTATTCTAAATTTGGAAAACAGCTTCTGTATAGCCTCCCTCTCTCCTCAGCTCACATGGGCTGACTTGCAGAAAAATACTGTATTAATCTGGAAAGAAAGAAAGATGCTGGCTGGAAGCCAAGGTCTCAGGTCCAGATTGAGACGGGGAGGAAGACGCGAGGTGGGTGCTTCTGCCCCTTGAGTCTCTTCAGTTTCTTACTGGGCCACAAAAACCCTTTATATCACACACACAGACACACACACACACACACACACACACACACACACACACACCACACCACACCTCACATATACCACATACACACTCACACACCACAAACACTTCACATACACCACACACACTCCACACATATGTACCACATACACACACACTCAGACACCATACACACACACACACACACACACCACACAATATTCTCTCTCTCCCTTTCTTTTTCTCTCACACATAACCACACATACACAGAGGTGGAGAAAGAGAAATCTATTTTTCTCAAGGTTGAACTTGAATAAATCTGCTTCCTCTAATTTCTGGTTTAGAGACAGGAGCAGTACAGACCTTAGATTCTAAGAACAGTAGAGACCTTGGATTCAGTCCCCCAAACTGAAAAATTAAAGTAAAATAAAAGGTCTTGTTTTGGTGATTTTCATACACGTGAAAAGCACGTACAAGCTGGTGTGCTAGCGAACATTTGTTATCCTAAGCACTTGGGAAATGGAGGCAGGAAGAACAGGTGTTTGAGTTATCCTTGGCTAGAAAAGTTATCCTTGGCTAGAAAAGGCCAGCCTGGGTTCTAGGCCAGCCTGGGCTACAAGAGACCCTGCTTCAAAAGCAAGCAAACAAAACCCCAAAACAAAATCACACACACACACACACACACACACACACACACGCACACGCACACGCACACGCACACGCGCACACGCGCACACGCGCACACACGCACACACACACACACACACACACACACACGCATGCACACACACTCCCATGCTGTTGGACAGTGTCCTGCAATGGCTGGCTAGAACCAGTTACTTGGTGGTTTTTCCTCAGTTCCTCCATAGTGCTGCTGATTCTCCAGTCACTTACTCTGTCAACCTCAGTTGTCTCTCAGTATCTCAGGGATGGCAACCCTGTCAGAACCCACAGATGCCCAAAGCCCTTGTACAAAGTGGTACTGTATTTGCATAGAACTCACAGGCACCCATCCCCGTTTACATCATCTCTAGGTGGCTTACCGCACCTCATACAATGCAACCGCTGTGCCAATAGTGGCTGGACCATATTGTTTAGGGACAAACGGCAAGTCCATACATGTTCAGACAGACACAAGCATCATAGATTTTGTCACTTTCTAGTGTGGAGGTGGACCCAGGGCCCTGTGCGACAGGCAACCCTTGAACTGATCTGTATCCACAGGCTTCTGCTGGGTTCTTTCGTTGTTTGATTGTATTCTTTATTAAGTTCTTTCCACACTCCTTCCATCATTTTAACCACAATTTTGTATAAATAACTAGAATAACTCCATGAGGCAGAGATTATAATTATCACATACTACAAAACAGTGAAGAACCCGGCCTCAGACTTGCTTTGGATGGCAACTTACTGCTCCTGTGAGCTTTCCAGGGTCCCTGGCATCTGTTGGGTTTGTAATTGTATCTCACTGTATAGTTTTTTTTTTTTTTAAATCACGTCTATTATTTATTGGGGAGAATGCACTTTTCATAGCGTGCACGTGGAGGTTAGAGGACAACTTCCTGGAGTTGGTTCATTTTCCTGACCCCGGTTGCCCCCTTGCATGACCAGAGCGGACAGTTTGGCTTGCAGCTCCTTCTGTCCCCACCTGCGCGCACAATCCAGCCTTGGCATTCAGGGAGCAGCTAAGTGACTAACAACCTGGGGGATCTCATGGCTAGATTGGTCACAGGGTACCAGGTACTTCTCAGAGTCCTCAGAGAAGCTCCCCAAGCCTCCCACCCATCCAGAATGTCCCCATCTTTCTGTGTGTGTGTCTCTCTGCCTCTTGGTGTGGCTGGCTCTCTTTCTTTCTCTCTCTCTCTCTCTCTCTCTCTCTCTCTCTCTCTGCACCTTCTCCATGCTGGGGATTGATCCCAGGGCCTTCAGCATGCTAAGCAAGGACTGAACCCCTGAGCAGTACCCTTCATCTGTCCTCTGGATTCTCAGGTACACTGTAGTGAGAGAAGCAGGCTAGAATGCCCTCAGTCCATTCTAAGCAGAATCAAAGCGCAGCTTTGTTTTGATTTCACATTTATCCAATCCATGCAGACTTCCAGCACAGCCTTTGCTCAGCTTCCTCGCTTTCTTAGCATCTTTGAAGCTGCTCATTCCTTTGCTTTATTCCCATCATGTTATGCTGTACACAGCCACAGTCCACTAACCAGAAAGGGGACTGTAACCGGGCTATGAGACTAATAACAGCCATGCGTCACACTCAAGTTTCAGCAAGTTTTCTCATTCACGCCCTCTCTGTGCGTCAGGATGCAGGCCAGGGTTTCACTTTGCTCCATCCCCTTGCTCTTCTCTAACTCCTGACAGTGTCTCATTTTTCTTTCCTGACACTGTTGAAGTGTGTGCTCAGGTACTTTGTGGCATATCTAAGTTGGGGTCTTCCTCCCGCCCCCCAAGACAGGGTTATATAATAGCCCTGGCCATTCTGGAACTCACCCTGTAGTCCAGGCTGGCCTTGAACTCATAGAGATCCACCTGCCTCTGCCTCCTGTTGCTGGGATTAAAGGCATGCACCATAACTTCCTGGCTAAGTTGGGGTCTTTCTGATGATGTTTTCTCATTAGATGAGGTTGTGCATTCTTGACAAAAATACCATAGAAATGGAGCTTGAGATGGCTCAGCAGTTAAGAATATGTCTTAGGGTTTCTATTGCTGTGAAGAGACACCATGACCATGGCAACTCATAAAGAAAACGTTTCATTGGGGTGGTTCACTTACAGTTTCAGAGGTTCAGTCCATTATCATCACGATGGAGAACATGGTGGTGTGCAGGCAGATGTGGTGCAGGAGCTGAGAGTGCTACATCTTGCAGGTAACAGGAAGTTTACTGAGACACTGGGCGGTATCCTGAGCATAGGAAACCTCAAAGCCCACCCCCACAGTGACACACTTCCTCCAACAAGGCCACACCTCCTAACAGTGCCACTCCCTGTGGGGGCCATTTTCTTTCAAACCACCACACAGTACTTACTGCTCTTGCAAAGGACCCAATTTGACTCCGAGCACCCACATGGCAACTCACAGCCATCTGTAATTCTAATTTCAGGAAATCGGACACTGTTTTCTGGCTTCCATGGGCACCATGCATGCATGTGGTGTACAGATATACATGAAGGCAAAACACATATAAAATAAGAATTAAAAAAAATAAGAATAAATACAAATAACTAAAAAATAAAAATTGCCACAGAAATGATGTACCTTTTAAATCATCAGTAGTTATAGTGGGATGCTACCAGTAGTGTCTGTCTCTCTCTCTCTCTCCCTCCCTCTCTCTCCCTCCTCTCTCGCTTTGAGACAAGGTTTCATGATGTAGCCCCAGGCTGGCTTGGAATTTACTTTGTAGCCCAGGCCCACTTCCAACTCCAGGCAACCCTCTCTACTCTAGCCTCCCAAATGCTTGGATGGCAGACTAGTGATGTTAATCTTGGTCACTTGGCTGAGTGGCTTCTGATGTTCCATACCACAACATTCTTGTTTTCTATTTGTAGTTAATAAATACCTTACAAGTCTGGCATGGTGGCACATGCCTTTAATCCAAGTACTTGGGAGGCAGAGGCAGGCAGATTTCTGTGAGTTCAAGGTCAGCATGATCTACAGAGTGAGTTCTGGACAGCCAGGGCTATGTAGAGATATCCTGTCTCAAAAATTAAAACAAGGGGCTGGAGAGATGGCTCAGTGGTTAAGAGCTCTGGCTGCTCTTCCAAATGGACCCAGGTTCAATTCCCAGTATCCACATGACAGCTCACAACTGTCAGTAACTCCAAGATCTGATACCCTCACACAGACATACATACAAGCAAAATATCAATGCACATAAAATAAAAAAAATCAAAACAAAACGATTTTGGTGGTTTGAAAGAAAATGGTCCCCAAAGGGAGTGGCACTAATGGTAGGTGTGGCTTTGTTGGGGTGGGTGTGGCCTTGTTGGAGGAAGTGTGTCACTGTGGAGGTAGACTCTGAATTCTCACATATGCTCATGATAAACTGCCCAGTGTCTCAGTTCACTTTGTGTTGCCTGCTGATCAAGATGTAGGACTCTCAGCTCCAGGACCATGTCTGCCTGCACCCTGCCATGTCCCACTATGATGATAATGGACTAAACCACTGAACTGTAAGCTGCCCAATTAAATGTTGGCACCATCACACCCAGATGGCACAGATCTCTGTGAGTTTGAGGCCAGCCTGGTCTACAGAGTGAGTTCCAGGACAGCCAAAGATATACAGAGAAACCCTGTCTAGAAAAAAAACAACAAAAAAGCATTTTCTTTAGTGAATGAAATTGTAAAGTGGTTTTATGAGGTGTTTAGATTTAAGGATGAGAAAGGAGTGTTGAGATGGTACAACTCAAGTTAATATATATTTGGGCTCTAAATAAGCAAAAGTTATTTTCCTTCCTTCCTTCCTTCCTTCCTTCCTTCCTTCCTTCCTTCCTTCCTTCCTTCCTTCCTCCTTAGCGAGAACGTCATGCAGCCCAGGTTGGCCTTGAACTCACTATGTACCTGAGAATGATCCCAAACTTCTGGTCCTCCTGCTTGTACCTCCTGAGTGCTGAGATTGCAGGTGGGTATCACCATACCTGATTTATATGGTACTGGGGATTGAACTCAAGACCTCGCGCATGCCGAGCAAGCCTCCTGTCCACAGAACTCCATCACCAGCCCCTATTTGCTGTTTTCAACATTCTTCTTTGAGCGTCTTGTTCGCATTGTCTCTGTAGGCAGTTTTGGCTTTATTTATTTATTTATTTATTTATTTATTTATTTATTTATTTGTTTGTTTGTTTGTTCATTCCCTTAACTCTCAATGGGAGGGCAAACTAGACCCCAAGGAGAGGTTTCTTTTCCTTCTCATGTCCCCTTCAGTCATTATCTGCCCCCATCCATCCTAGAAATACTGTCCTGCTGTGACTCGTGGCCCCGGGGTCAGAATGGTACTGTCCTCAAGGCAGATGGATGGCTAGGTCCTCAGCAGACTTCCCAGAAGTGCTTGCTCAGGACTTGTATCAGTAGCTCATGTGCTAACTTCCTGGAAAATGAGCTTTGTCCCCCTGGGAGAGGGGGAAGAGTCACCAGCTAGTTATTTTTTAACTCAAGTCATTTTCCACAGCTACCTTCTGACCATTGCCAATTCTGGACAGTGTCCAAGATGGGCTGCCGGTTCCAGGGGAGGGAGGCTAGTGTTAAGAGAAGCCCCAGGCGAAAAAGGCAGCACCCACATTAACATTCTACAAGGCTGCTCGACCAATTAGAAGTGCAATGATTGTGGAGAGCTGGAATTGCTGGTCTAGAGTCAAACTCTCTTTGGCTATTGGAGTCCTCCAAATAGCCATTTATTGACCACTTCTGGGTTTGACCTAGCATCCTTGTAGCTATTAGGTAAATCCTTTTGGAACATACAAATAGGCCCCCAGCTTCCATCAGCCTGCCTGAAAAGCTAAGAATGTCATCAGGGGCCTACAACAGAGGCGTCATCACTTTGCTGGAAACTGCCTACCCGATGGACCCACCAAAGTATTGGAAAAGTGTCTGGATTTATGGCTTCCTTTGTTCTATTACTATAAAAATGTAATGCAACTGTTATCATGTTGGGACACAGTACTCAGGGGAACGGAAATCCGTGTTCCCAGGCAATGCTCGCTCACATTCGGCTGGCTCCTGAATAAACTCTTTCTTACTACTTGCTTTGAGGCGGGAGCACGTCACTTATGCTTTTGTTTGCCTTTTTTTGTTGCATTGATTGTAGTGTCCTTAGAAACTGCTTTCTGTGGTGGGAGTGCTCACCAACCAGTAAAACTGGGTGGACAGGGTGGGTACCTGGGAGGCAAAGGCACTATTCTGCTGGGAAAACAGGTGCGTCCTCAGGCCTGAGCTTTTCAGGGAGGTAAGTGAGGCTAGGGGTCACTGTTTTGAGGCTCTCCATGGAGGCCTGGGCCTGGGTGAGGCTTCAGAGTGGCACCTAAGCAAATTCACAACATACCTTGAACTTTCCTGGAGTTCTCCTTCCGGTTCAGATTCCTTCCTTAAACAAGCTCCATCTCCAGGGCATCGAGTGGGGTGGGGTGTGACTGACCAGGTGAATTCAAACAGGTTATAACAATCCAGACTTGAATGATGATACTTTAAAACAGCACTTGAGCCAAGTGTAGTGGCACAAATCTGTAATCCCAGCACTCTGGAGGCAGAAGCTGGACGATCTCTGTGAGTGTGAGGCTAGCCTGGTCTACACAGCGAGATCCAGGACAGCCAGGGCTACACAGAGAAACCCTGTCTCAAAAATAAACAAACACTTGTTTCCTTCCCTTTGGCCATCAGATCGTTGAGACAATGGACCCCAAGAAACTGAAATTTCCCCAGGAGTCTCATGCTGGGTGAAGGAAAAGGCTGGGGCCCTGGTGCCAGCCGGAGCGGGAGCTTGTCTCCTGGAGAGAAATCTCATGCAGTTCTGACCCCTTGCAGGACAGACTGGAGATGGGTGGTGATGGGTCTCAACACCTAGATTGGGCTGGACAGCTTTGTTTTGGGTAGTATACCTCTGCCCTCTATTAGCACCTTATAGGCAATTCATGGTTGCTGGAGTGGGATGGAAGAGTCATTCCTTAGTGGTGTAGCCACTGCCAAATTGCCTTTGTTCAAGTAAATAACACCCCACCCCCTGAATTCAGGTGGGCAACTCTAATGAAATGCATTGGCCTCAGCCGGTGGTGGTGACGGCGGCGGCGGCGGCGGCGGCGGCGGCAGCATAATCCCAGCACTCGGGAGGCAGAGGCAGGCGGATCTCTGTGAGCTCGAGGCCAGCCTGGTCTACAGAGTGAGTTCCAGGAAAGGCGCAAAGCTACACAGAGAAACCCTGTCTCGGAAAAACAGCAGCAGCAGCAGCAGCAGCAACAACAACAACAAAAATGCCGTGGCCTCAAGCCAAAAAGGAGATGGAAATAGGAGGTGTGCTTTTGGGAAGGAATGAATTTGGTGGAGGAGGTGGGATAAGAGTAACATCTATATAAGGAACTGGGAATGAATAAAAGACCATAACCCTCAAGTCAGGACCCTGAAAATGGAGTTAAGGTTCTTCTTAGAAATGTGGCCCCACTGAAGAAGTCTCCTTTTTCTGCTTTTCCCTATTGCCTCTTGGGTAAGTTGCTTCTTGAGGACAGGTGACGGAACCCGGCTAGCTCAGGGCTGTCAGAGCTCAGGTTCTCTGCATGCCTGTGTCCTTTTTCAGTCCCTCAGAACACTGTGACATTTCTAGGCCCCTTTAGGAAGTTCTGTGGTCTCTTCTCGCTGAGAACAAAGCTCCCTTCTCCCCACCAGCACTGGAATTTCTTTGTTCTGGAAGTCAGGGAGCTGGCTGGACTTTTCCTGGGGTAGAGTCTCCCCTCTAGCCACGCTTTCACTGGTTTCTGAGAGAGGGAAGTGAAGGAGCTGGGTGATTCATCTGGCTGGCTTTGGGAAAAGCAAAGGGCAGAGGTTCACCTCGGCTTATTTATTCACAACTGAGAGAACTGGCTGAGAAGACACAAGAAAGCCATAAAGGCTGAGCAAAATTTAGCAAGAACTTGGGTGGCAGCCCATAAGGAAGCCATTAGCTTTTCTAAAAAAAAAAAAAAAAAAAAAAAAAAGGACTTAATTCCAAAGCAGAAACACCATCTGCCCCCTACCAGCCCAACCACCACAATTCCAGGAAGCTAGGAGGGAGGCCTGCTGTGGCCCGGGAGCATGCAGTGGCTGTCCTATGGGAAGCGCGGATCTGCTGTTTTTGACAGAAAGAAAACAAACGCAAATTCCTGCGCATGGAGTCATGGCTCACCCCTCTTCTGCTTTTTGGCTGACATCAGGGCAAGCACACGAGGCAGCCCTGCATCCATCCGCTGATGAGCCCAGGGACAAAAGGAAAGCCACAATGCTATTGTGACCTATTCCCAAAGGAACCCAGGGGCAGGACGCAGAAACAAACCACATTTTTTTCCCCCCGGGTTAAAGACAACCGGCGCTCCAAAGACTGAAGTTTCACTGTTTAACCCTCCGACACCCCCTCACCCCCCCGCGCCCCAAATCTGGGCCAGCTGAATCTAGCTGCTAAAAGTGCTCTCCAGATGTTGAAGCCCAGTGACCTGAGTTCCTTCTCAGGGACCCACCCACATGGTGGAGGGAAAGACTCCCTGCAATTTACCCTCTGGCCTCCACAGGCATGCTATGGCACGCATGTGCCCACATACATATGCACACTAAATCAATGGATAAATGCAATTTAAAAAATAAAATAAAACCCTGAAAACGAAAACTGGCTGGGGGTGTAGCTTAGTGGTGGAGGGCCTGGCCGCAAACCCACTAAAACGTCTCTGGTGTGGGACTGAAAGTGCCACTGAGACAGACTCTTGGGAGTAAGCAGTGTACTTATTAGAAATGAGTTACTAAGGCCGCGGACAGACAACAGGCACAACAAGGATTTTGAAGAGAGGAATCCAGGCCTACGTGGCAGAAGTGGGATTGTGTGCCGCATAGATGGAGATTCCAGAGCAGGCGCCTGCAGCCAGGCTCTCCCATTCCCAGGCAGAAGTCAGGGAAGGGAGTGGGGAGCACCACGTCTAGCCTAGCCACCAATACTGCCTTTGATGTAAACTCATTTCCCCAGGTGAGAAACCCTGGCACCTGGAAGTCTGTGAGGTAGAGATTTGCAGACAATGTCTCGGTGTAAGGTCTGTGTCTGCAATGGGGGAAGGGCTGCTGCAGCTGTGAGCAGCTGCTGAATTCTCCTATTACATTCTTAGACTCACGTCCCAAGGTCGATCCCCATCACACCTACTCCTACAAAGCAAATCCCATGTGGCAGGAGTGTCTGTAACCCTAGCACTTGTAAAGCTGAGGCAGGAGAATTACTGCTAGTCTCATCCAGGCTACACGGTGAGACCTTATCTCAAACAAAACAAAACAACAAAGAACAAACAAAGAAACAAAACAAACCGAACAAAAAGACGCCCCTCCTCAAACTCTGGCTACTGGGACTTGTGCTTGTTTAAGAACTGGTAGTCACGCCAAGGGCTTAATGTTAATTTGCAACTTGGACGCTGGACTTCAGGCTGAATTCTAACCCTCAGCACATACCCTTGAGGCATGGTAGGGGCAATTATTCACCTTTAAATAGGAAGCTATGGGAGGTGGGGGTGGGGAGAGGTGGGGAAGGAAACGAGAGGAGAGAGGGTGAGGGGGAGAGGGCAATTGGAGGAGAAGGATAGGGAGATGGGGTGGGGGTGGGGGTGGGGAGCCAGAAAGAGCAAGCGCGGAAGAGCGCCTAGCTTTGAGAGCGCAAAGCCACGCCCCGACCTGAAAGGTTCCCATCACAGATAAGAAACCCCACTGCTGAAGTCCCACACAACCACCCCCTGGGAGAAACGGCCACTTCCTGTTTAGATTAGTATCTTCCAGCTGGGGGCGGGGAGCGGTGATGGAAGCGATTGCCAGTGGCTCCAGGAAAGAATCAAAACTGCTGGATCAGGGCAACAATTGCGGCATTGCGTCCCATTACTCCGCTCGCCTGCGGACAAGGCCGAGCTAATACCATAATAATACCAAGGAGGTGCGGGCGTGCTCGCAGCAGGTACCGTCATCGAGCTTCGGCTAACCACGCAGCATCCGTCTGGGGGCGGAGATGGGGAACAGATAGCAGCTTTAGTCTCCCCCCGCCCACCCCCGTCAGTTGCGGAGGCTCCATGATGCAACTGTAGTCGTGGATTCACAGCTCGGAAGAGTCAGGATTGGGCTTGGTCTTGGGTCCTTCCCCTCCCCCAGCTATTTCCTTCTTAATATCTCTCATCACTTGGGCTTTTAGGTTTTAGCACCCGGACTGTCTGGTGCTGAGTAGTTAATCCCTTGGCAGTGCCAAGGCCTCTAAGCACACCATTCTTACCATCCCCACCCTGGGGCTGGTGGCGGGGGGGGGGGGGGGGGCGGGGAGCGGGGGAGATGATCCAATCCGAGGCTCCGCAGCACCTCTGAGCCGTCTGGGTGAATGCTCTGGATGATCAATATAAGTACCTTCTGAACTCAACGTAGGAATGCCTAATCTTAGTCACGCTGTAGCTCATAGGGAAAAAACATACTGTCAAGGACTCGACCCTTGTTTGATCGATGGAGAGCATGGCAAGGGCTGTAGGTGCTTTACAAAGCTATTTGGAGGTTCTTTAAAAAAAAAATCAGGCATGCTGGGCACATGCCTTTAATCCCAGCAGAGGCAGGTGGATCTGAGTTTGAGGCCAGCCTAGTCTACAGGGAGAGTTCCGGGACAGCCAGGGCTACACAGAGAAACCCTGTCTCGAAAACCAAACAACAACAAAGAAGTCAAGCGTGATCTCCATTCATTCCCCTAGGAAGTCCAAGGCATGAGCCTTGGAAACATTCTACTAAGCTTCTGGACACAAAGGGTCACATATTGTGTGCTATAGGATTCCATTTTTGCCTTTTTTTTTTGAGACAGGGTCTTATGGAAACCAGATTGGCCTTGAACTCGGTATGTAGCTGAGGATAACCTTCACCTCCCAAGTCTAGGATTACTAGCCTGCACTACCCTGCCCAGCTTACAATTTTGTTCATATAAAGAGTCCAGCCCAGGTGCACCGTTACAGGCAGCTAGTTACTGGTTACTAGATTTCGTGGTTATGAGAGTCAGGGTATGAGTGTGGGAAATGACCGTTAATAGGTAAGGGATTTCTTTTGGGAGAGACAGAAATGTTCGAAAATTAGATGGGGTGAGCAGGAGAGATGGCTCGGTGGTCCAGAGCACTTGTTGCTCTTGCTTTGAGTTTGGATTTGGTTCTCAGCATCCACGTGATGGTTCATAACCATCTGTAACTACAGCTCCAGGGCATTATGCTTCTTCTGACCTCTGAGGGCACCATGGTATATATACGGACATGCAGGCAAAACATTCATATACGCAAAATAAATCTAAGACATTAAAAATAATCAAATTAGGTAGTGATGATGGTGCAAAATTCTAGGTTTCCACAAAACTGATTGAACTAACGGCTGCATTGTCTTTTCTTTTTTTTTTTTTTTTTTTTTTTTTTGGTATTGTTGGGCATGGACGCCAAAGCCTCTTCATACCACTACTCAGCTACATTCCCATTCCCAGTTGAATTATCCAGTTAAAAAGAGTAAACTTTTATGGGATGTGAACTGCATTTCAGTTTAAGCCATTACCAAAAATCATATCTGGTTACCGTCAGAGATTCCAGGGAGCTGGGAATATGCTTTTTAAAGGTTTGTTCAGTTTTTGTCTTTTTGAGACAGGGTCTCCTGTAGCCCAGACTGGCCTTGAATTCCTGATCCTCTTGCCTCTCCTTATCATGTGGTAAAACTTCAAGCATGTGCTACCATGCCTGGCTGAGATGCTCATGATGATCTAAGGCCTAATATGCTAGACAGGCCCTTCACCACTGAGCTATAATCTCAGCCCTTACTTTTTGTTTTGTTTTTTGAGACAGGGTTTCTGTGTGTAGCTTTGGTGCCTGTCCTGGATCTCACTCTGTAGACCAGGCTGGCCTCGAACTCACAGAGATCCGCCTGGCTCTGCCTCCTGAGTGCTGGAATTACAGGACTGTACCATCAGGCCTGGTTTATGTAGGGTCTGAGGAAACGCTGAAGGAAGACCCCAGACTCAAACAGTGTGCAAGAACAAAGCATTTATTAGACCAGCATGCATGTGGGGTCGTTCACGTGTACAAAATGGCGATGACCCCGAGAGAGACATGCATGCTCCTTTTAAGCACAGCTAAGGGGAGTTTCAGGGTCAAGTGCATAATTGGTTAAGCAAGCAGCAGTTTCATTAGTCTACTTTTTTTTTTTTTTTTTTTTTATAAAGATTTATTTATTATGTATACAGCATGTATGACTGTAGGTCAGAAGAGGGCACCAGATCTCATTACAGATGGTTGTGAGCCACCATGTGGTTGCTGGGAATTGAACTCAGGACCTCTGGAAGAGCAGTCAGTACTCTTAACCTCTGAGCCATCTCTCCAGCCCCCTCATTAGTCTACTTTTAATTGGCCCGAGGTTTAGTCGTCGTATCATTTTTGGACACATCTGCACAAGCTTGGCCGTGACTCACAAGGGGGCTGCTGGGTTTGTTCTGGAGATACTGTGAGGCTGACTTAGGCCCTCTGTGTTCGTTCTCTCCCTCACCCCTGAATGTGAGGGCCTTGGAGATAGATGCCCTTTGTTGGGAGAGACACCTATTTGTCCTCAGAGAACTGGAGTTTAAGTTCAGTTGTGAGAGTGAGAGCGTTTAACCCCTTCAGCTTAGAATCTACATTTTTAGTGACATTTCTAAGCATTAGAGGAAAGGTGATTTACAAGGAAGCATATGTATGACACCACTTGGGTCCCTGAAGAGCTCATAGTCACCCTGGGAAATGTGGGTTCCTACTGTGTAAAAATTCAGGGCCAGCCCATGTGGTTCTGGAGGAGAACTTGCAGTAATTCAAAAGAGGACACTTTACGTTCGAGGCCCTGGCTTTGAGCTCCGCCAACCCCAAAAAGGTCAGGGGCAGTATGGTCAAGGTGGTCTGGGAGGATGGACAAGATCACACTGGCTGACAGGAGAATGGGCCAGGCACAGACACGGTGAGAGTCACTAAGGCCTGTGCTGCTTGTGGGCTGGAGGCTACTTACTCATCGTGACCTGTAAGGTGAAATTGAGGCAGTTAGGGTACGGGGAGGTGAGCCAAGGCTATTTCTAAAAGCTGGGACACATTCTGATAGGAGTGTGGTTCCAGAGGCCACGACAATGACGTGAAAGAAGAGCCTGGTGATAGTGTTGTTGGGCTGACAAGAAAAAGTTGGTTTTGTGGAGCTGGGGACATGGCTCAGAAGGTAAAGGGCCCGGCACTTGAGCAGGAGGACCTGAGGTAGGTTCCCAGAGTCCATGTAAAAAGTTGGGATAGGTGCACCCACCCATCAGCACTGCTGGATTGGAGATGGGTGGATTCTCAGATCTCCCTGGCCAGCCAGTCCAGTAAACTGGGGAGCTAAGAGCTGAATGGCAGATGCTGTCTCAAAAAGTAAGGTGGAAGCGGACTGGAGAGATGGCTCAGTGGCTGAGTACTTACTGCTCTTGCAGAGGACCCAATTTGGGTTCCCAACATCTACATGGCAGCTCCCAGTTATCTCTAACACCAGTTCTAGAGGATCTGATGGCCTTTTCTGACCTCTGCATAAGCGTGGTGATGCACATAATACTCATGTAAGCCTATATATATGTATATATATATATACATACACACACACACACACACACACACACACACACACACATATATATATATATATATATATATATATATATATATATATATATATATATATTAAGGTGGAGGGCTGAGCTCCGCCAACCCCAAAAAGGTCAGGGGCAGTATGGTCAAGGTGGTCTGGGAGGATGGACAAGATCACACTGGCTGACAGGAGAATGGGCCAGGCACAGACACGGTGAGAGTCACTAAGGCCTGTGCTGCTTGTGGGCTGGAGGCTACTTACTCATCGTGACCTGTAAGGTGAAATTGAGGCAGTTAGGGTACGGGGAGGTGAGCCAAGGCCATTTCTAAAAGCTGGGACACATTCTGATAGGAGTGTGGTTCCAGAGGCCACGACAATGACGTGAAAGAAGAGCCTGGTGATAGTGTGGGTAGTATGCTTGCCCAGCCTGTACCAAGTCTTGGGTTTAATCCTTAGCACCACATAAAACCTGGCATGGTAACACACACTGTAACCCTAGAACTTGGGGGATGGAGGTAGGAGGATAAGGAATGCAGTCTCATCCCCAGCTACACAGTGAGTTCGAGGCCAGCCTGGACGACACAAAACTCTGTATTATTTGTTATTATTATCATACACACACACACACACACACACACACAAATATATATACATATATACACTAAGCTACAACCTCCAGCTCCATCTTGCATTGTATACACATGACATTTTGTGGGGTCATATTAGTCGATGCCTGTAATCTCAGTGCTCAAGAGGGAAGCTGAGATGGGAGGATTGCTATGAGTTTTAGGCCAGCATGGGCTATAGCCTGTCTCAAAACAAACCAATAAGCAACCTTCTCGCCGAGTAGCCTGAAACCATCTGCTTGATAACAGGAAAGTTTTTCCAAGTTTCTGGAGTACATCACAAGTCAATCCTGCAGAACTCAGATCCCAAGCTAGAGAACTGGCATCTATCTGGCCACTGGGTCTTGCTGCCCAGAGTAGGAAGATCCGACCTATCCCTTCTGGTTCCCACGAACTGTGAACAGAAACCTGGAGGCGGGGCCAGGAAAGGAGTGGCAGCAGGTTCCAAGGTCACTCTTCTGGGCTTCTGGCCAGAGAAAAGGGTGGAACACTTAGTAAAGTGCAAGAGAAACCACAAGTGGATGTCTTTGGCCAAATTCCCATTTGAGACTCTGAGAGGACAGTTTCTCTCACTGCCTCATTCCCCCATGCATCTCAGAGCCAGGTGGAGTGTCTGGGAGGTACAAGAGCTACAAGAAGACAAGGCATCTTATCCTGAGTTGCCCTGCGGTGCTGTGTGGCCCAGACAGAAGTTCTGCTCTGGCTGGATTTAGACAAAGAAAAGGAAATCAAACCATAGGCAGCCATTGAGGAGTCAACATCTACTGAGCTCCTCCTAGAAAGTTCTGCCATAAAAACAAGGTGGTGTGACGATGAACTCATCAAAAAGGATCCTTGAATCTGGATTCAATGGCTCAGGCCTGTAACCTCAGCAAGTCAGGAGGCTGAGGCAGGAGGAGGACAAGTTCAAGGTCTTCTTTGGCTTCAGAATGAGTCCAAGGCCAGCCTGAGCAACTTAGAGAGACCTTGTCTCAAAAGAAAGAGGGAAGGGGCTGCTGATGAGGTGGCTAAGTGGTTAAGAGCCTTGATGCTTTCTTCCAGAGGACCAGAGTTCAGTTCCCAGCACCCACATCAGGCAGTTCACAACTGCCTGTAACTCCAGCTCCAGGGGATGTGACACCCTTCTCTGCATACCCACACATATACATATAAATAATAAAAGAAGTCTTTAAAAGATACTAAACATGTACTTGCCTAGCATGCATGCAACCTTAGGTTCAATCCCCAATACTAAAGGAAAGAAAAAGAAGTAGAATGAGCACGAGGGGGAGGAGGAGGGGGAGGAGGGGGAGGAGGGGGAGGGGGAGGAGACGCAGCCACTACCTTGAAGCTAAGCTTAAATCACGATGGGGACACTCATCATTAGGGACCCAAGCTTGTGAGTACTCCCAGCTAAGGAGAGCACAGGAGATCGGTGCCACAGAGTCTGGAAATACAGCAGGAAAACCAGCCAAGAAGTCCCAGGAATCTCAAGAGCTTCTAGACCCTTGTCCATTTTCGGTGCCTTAGCCCTGTCAGAAGTGTCACATGTGCTATGTGACACTGAGCACTTGCCTTCCATGTCTGGAGGTGCAGTTAGGTCCCAGGCCCACAGAAGACAAGGCCCTTGTTCTCTGTAGCCACCCAATCCCCTGTGGTAGGGTCCCTGCTGTAGTCACACCTGTCTTAGGTAGAACTGGTGATTCAGGGCCCTCAGTGGCTCAGAGCAGGGAGTCCCGGGCCTGGCTCCCGACCAGAAGCTATGGGAGCAACTTAATTCCCTTCCACTTCCACAGCACCAGACAGAATGGCCTAATCTAAGTGCCAGCACAGGAGAGGCCTTGGGAGTGCTTGGACAGACACACCTATTGGCCCAGGGGTGGTGGGCAGGTCACTTTCATGGCCATGAACTGGGCCAGGAGGGAGTGTCGGGTAATTAAGTGAGGATGCTTGATTTCCACACAACTTGTTCTTCCTGTCTGGGGGTAAGTTTAGTTTGCCCCTGTTGTTACTTTTAATAGCACTTAGGCTTGAAAAGGAAACTGAAAAGCACCAGCAGCCCTCTATTTGGATGGAGAGGGAGGTTGGGGGGTGACCTCAGAAGGAGTTACTCAGGCTGTTACTGCCCGAGGCTCTCAGCACTCCTGGTGTGAGAGAAATGACCCCTGCTTTTCATGGGATCTTATTTTCCCAATTGTCTGCAATTTTTTCCAAGACATGGTTTCTCTGTATAGTCCTAGCTGTCCTGGAACTTGCTCTGTAAACTCACAGAGATCTGGCTGCCTCTGCCTCCTGAGTACTGGGATTAAAGGCTGTGCACCATCGCGTTCGGTGCCTGGAGGTTTTTATGACTTGAAACTCTTGTGTTTTCTGCCCCCCCCCCAGTCTTAGGCACAAAACCAGGCAGAAGCTGTGCTACTGACTTACCACTCAGCCCTGTATTTTGATTTTGAGACAGAGTCTCATTACGTTGCCTAAGCAGACCTTCAACTTGGTATGTAGCTCAGGTGGGCCTTGAACTTGGAATCCTGAATAGCTGCCAAGTTTTACCTGTGGCAGTTGTTCCCTCTAGTTATTAAGGGCAACAAGTCATGACAGCATTGAAAGTGTCTGTGGTTTGACCTAGCATCCCAGCCCCAAGTTTATCTTCTCTCTCAACACCCTTCCCATGAAGGAGCGAGCGCCGTGCTTGTCCCTCAGTCACCCCTTCACTGACTGAGTACTTGTGTATATATATACAGAGGAGGACTGAGAAGAAGAAATAATGTGACCATTTGGCACAGAAATGTCAGGGCAGATACTGCAGATGCTGTTGACGTCTTGCCCTAGAACCCCTGGGTCCATCTGAGGTCACTAGCCGTTGTGGCAGACAGGTCACCACCTCCTGCCCCTCCCAGTCTCCCAGCTTGGGTACCAATAGAGGACCAACCCTGAATGGCGTGTGCGCGCACGTGTGTGTGTGTGTGTGTGTGTGTGTGTGTGTGTGTGTGTGTGTGTGTGTGAAGGGAAGTTGACAGAGCTGGGCCCTGGTGGATAATAGCTCCAATCATTCTGTTCTCTATTGAGACAGTGTTTTTAACGGATGGGTGATTTTGTGTGTGTGTGCATGGTCATGAGTGGGGCGGGTGTGTATGAATGAATGGGTACATTCATCGGAGGTCAGAGGTCGACATTGCTGTCCTCATTATTTTGAACTGTATTATTGTGGAGGTGGGTGGGGTGTGGGCACACATGTGTGGCACAGCTGGCATGCAGAGGTCAGAGGACAGCTTTGTGGAGTCACTTCTTCCCTTCCACCTCTGTGTGGGTTCTGGGGATTGAACTTAGGTCACCAGGCTTGTGGGACAAGTGCCCTCACCCGCTGATCATCATTCCAGCACCGTCTTAGTTTTTGAGACGCTCACTGGTTGTCTGGCCAGTGAACCGCAAGGAGATTCCAGGCATGTGAGCAGTAAGAGCTTTACTGACCGAGCTGCCTCTCCAGCTTCCTTTTTCTTTCGTTATATATTTTTGAGACAGTGTCTCATGTGACCCCAGCTGGCTTTGAACTCTCTATGTAGCTGGGGCTGGCCTTGAACGGCTCCCCCGCACCTGCCTCTCCTGAGTGCCGAGATCCTAAGTGTGTGCCTCTACACCTGGCTGAGACAGTATTTACTATTACAGTTATCACTGCCATAAAAACTGCCTAACGGAACACTAACCATCTCAACATTTTTGGGAGGGTATTGCGGTTGGAACCCAGGACCTCACACATGCTAAGCATATATATTCTACCTCTGAGCTAGCTCCCTGCTTAACAGTGTGTACAGCAGCTCCAGGAGGACAATTCTGAGGCATGCTCCACACAGTCCCTCTGCCGTTCCCCAACAGGACTGAGCCCCATGGTGGTAACCAGCTCAAGACACCCTTCAGTCTTTCCTCTCTACCCTGTCTCTCTTTTGTGTTCCCTGGGGTCACGTCCAGAATGAACCACCTCTCTCCAAGTCCTGCAGCAGGCATCTGTGTGGGGACTGCAAACACAGCAACAGGGGTGTGAGTAGAGGTTCGGAGAGCAGAGGAGGGGTCTCCACCGAGGTCAGCCAGATCATAGGGTTCCAAGCAAAGCGTCGAGCCAAACTGGATTAAAAATCCTAGTATGGAGCTGGAGAGATGGCCTAGTGGTTAAGAACAGTCATTATTCTTGCGGAGGACCTGGGTTTGCCTCCCTGCACCAAATGATGGCTTACAACCGTACATGACTCCAGTTCAGGGGATCCAATACCCTCTTCTGACCTCTTTGGGCACCAGGAACACGTCATGTACATACATCCACACAAGCAAAACATGAACATTCATGAAGCAAAACCAAACAAAGCCCTAGTGTTTTAGCCATTAAGAAAGGAAGAAGGATTGGGGCCCAGGCAGAGGCCCTAGCAAGGGGAATGGTGTGTGGATGTGAGAAACTAGAAGGGGGGGGCTCTATTTTTTTTGTGTGTAGCTCGTATTTTTTTTTTTACTCTTTGCTCTTTTGGGGGGCACACCACCCAGCTCCCAAATAAATCACACTAAGTCTTATTCTTTCTTATGAATTCCTGACCTCTAGCCAGCTTTTCTTAAGTTATCTTGTTTAACTTATGCCTCTGGGATTTTACCTTTTTCTATTTCTGTATACCTTTCTTTACTTTTTTGTTTTGTTTTGTTTTGTAGACCATGCTGTGCTGTGGGATGTATGGCAAATGTGTTGCTAATTAATCAATAAAACACTGATTGGCCGTTGGCTAGGCAGGAAGTATAGGCGGGGCAAGGAGGAGAATAAAGCTGGGAAGTGGAAGGCTGAGTCAGAGAGACACTGCCAGCCGCCATGATGAGAAACAGCTTGTGAAGATGCCGGTAAGCCACGAGCCATGTGGCAAAGTATAGATTAAAGGAAATGGATTAATTTAAGCTATAAGAACAGTTAGCAAGAAGCCTGCTACGGCCATACAGTTTGAAAGCAACATAAGTCTCTGTGTTTACTTGGTCGGGTCTGAGAGGCTGTGGGACTGGCAGGTGAAAGAGATTTGCCCTGACTGTGGGCCAGGCAGGAAAACTTAAGCTACAATGCTGGCCTCGAACTCACAGAGTTCCACCTCGCTCTGCCTCCTGAGTGCTGGGATTAAAGGTATGTGCCACCACTGCCCTGCTCTTTCTTTACCTCTTACTCCGTGGCTGGCTGTGTGGCTGGGTGGCTGGCCCCTGGAGTCCTCCTCTCCTTGCTCCTTGATCTCCTCTTCCCAGATTTCTTCTTCTATTTATTCTCTCTGCCTGCCAGCCCTGCCCGTCTTTTCTCCTGCCTTGCTATTGGCCACTCAGCTCTTTATGAGACCAGTCAGGTGTTTTAGACAGTCACAGTAACACTGCCTCACAGAGTTAAACAAATGCCACATGAAAGAATGCCACACATCTTTGCATCATTAAACAAATGTTCCACATTTAAGATGAACAAATGTAACACATCTTAAACTAATAGTCCACAACAGAGGAGATGCTCCTTCACTGACTTAGCAAATGAAGAGATGGCTCAGTAGTTAAGAGCCCTTGGGCCCTGAGTTCAGTTCCCAGCACCCATGTCAGCTGGCTTGCGAAAGTCTGTAACTCCAGCTCCAGGGGATCTGACACACCCTTCTGGCCTCTGTGGGTATCTACACTCATGTACTCACACACACACACACACACACACATTAAAAATAAAAATATATCTTTAGAAAATATCCCAAATTGAATGTGTGGCTGCGTACCTCACCTTCTGGTCAAGCTGGATGAGCCCCACCCTCCTGAAAGGGGCTAACAGCACTTACGTCTGCCTGCACGTGGCCAAGCCCAGTGAACACAAAGCCCACTGTATAAGAAAATGGGGAATACCTCATATCATTTGCTGACTGCTATACTTGAAGTGATAAATAATAGAATGTATAAGTTTACTTTCACACCATCATACAGCCAAAACCACAGAGGGCAAAGTGAAGCATCAGGAGTCCAGGCCAACCTGTAGTTCGGAACTGCCAGAACGCAGTGCACATACGTGTGCCGAGTGCAGCCAGGTATTCAGCTTGTGCCATATTCTCTTCTTGTTTTGCTTTGTTTTGTATAATTAAGAAAGATTTTCTTTTTATGTGTGTGTGCGCCTCTATGAGTTTATAGGTACCATATACATGCAGATGCCAGAGGATGTAGAATTCCCTGAAACTGAGGCACCTGATGTGGGCACTGAGGACCAAACCCTGGTCCCTTGCTGCAAGAGCAGTGGGCTCTCCAGCACCCCCACCCCTTTTGAGACAGGCTCTGGTTATGTACTTGGCTATGCTGGAACCTATGATGACCTCCTTCCCCTGCCTCCTGAGTGCTGTGAGTACAGACAGGCACCACATCAGGGTTTGCAGTCTCTTTTCTGTGTTTTTATATGTGTCTCTGTGTGTACACAGATGCATGTGTGCACGGAGAAGCCTGAGGTGAACTTAAAGTCTTCCTCTATCACCTTGTTGGTTTTGTTTGTTTGGAGACAGGGCCTCTCTGCATAGCCCTGGCTGTCCTGGGGCTCACCTGGTAGACCATGCTGGCCTCGAACTCACAGAGATCTGCCTGCCTCTGCCTCCTGAGTGCAGGGATTACCTTATTGTTTTTGAGACAGCGTCTCTCACTGAACCTGGAGCTCACCAGTTAGGCTGGACTGGTTGGCCAGCCAGCCGCAGGGATCTTCTTTCTGGCCCTTCCTTCCCCCACTGGGATTACAGGGGGATAGCACTGCACTAGGATTGTATGTGTGTGCTGGGGATTGAACTCAGGTCTTCATGCTTGTATGGCCAACACTTCACCGGTGAAGCCATTTCTCTGAGTTACGTTGTGGTCAAGTGCTTTCAACTTTAAAATCGCCTTACCCGGTTTCTCCCCACACTGGCACCCACTGAAAGGAGACAACATCTACTCTTGAAATGCTGATGCCTTTTAAGAAAAGTTTAGACACTTTTCTTTCTTTCTTTCTTTCTTTCTTTCTTTCTTTCTTTCTTTCTTTCTTTCTTTCTTTCTTTCTTTCTTTTCTTTTTTTTTTTTTTTTTTGGTTTTTCGAGACAGGGTTTCTCTGTGTAGCTTTGCGCCTTTCCTGGGACTCACTTGGTAGTCCAGGCTGGCCTCGAACTCACAGAGATCCGCCTGGCTCTGCCTCCTGAGTGCTGGGATTAAAGGCGTGCGCCACCACCGCCCGGCCTAGACACTTTTCTTATTTAAGAACGTTTTACACTAGGGCTGGAGAGATGGCTCAGTGGTTAAGAGCACTGCTGCTCTTCCGGAGGACCCGGGTTCAATTCCCAGCACCTACATGGCAACTCATATCTGTCTGTAACTCCTATTCCAGGGGATCTGACGTCCTCATACAGACATATGTGCAGGCAAAACACCAATGTACATAAAATAAAAATAAATGAATTATTAAAACATTTACGTTCATTTATTTACTGTGTGTGTGTGTGTTAGCCCACCTGTGCGTGTGGAGGTCAGAGCATAACTTGTGGCAGTAGGTTCCACCACGTGGATTCCGAAGATGGAACCCAGGTCCCCTGACCTGTTGTGCTATATCTCCTAGATGTTTCTCAACTAAACATAAAACATTTCTAGGCCATTGACGTGCCTCAGTCACAGGTAGAGCGATTGCCCAGTGTGCATGAAGCACTGGGTTTGATGGCATAAGCCTGTAATCACAAAATTTGGGAAGTTCAAGGTCATCTTTGGCTACATAATGAGTTCTAGACTAGCCTGCTATATATGAAACTCTGTCTTAAACAAACAAAACAAAACAACCCAACAAATATTTCCACTCAAAGTGAGGTGAGCACATGACTAAAGTATTAACTGGGGTGGATTTGGTGGTGCATGCTTACAATCCTAGACTTGGGAGGCTGAAGTAGGAAAAATGTCATGAGTTTGAGAGAGGCCATCTTGGGCTATATATCGAGTGCTAGGCCAACCAGGGCTACATGGCAAAGACCCTGCCCTCATCCCCAAATAAGTATAAAGAAGCCCATCAATTGGATCATTGTTTCGTCTCATAATAAATTTGGGGCACTAGGGATTAGG
Source organism: Peromyscus eremicus (assembly GCF_949786415.1). NCBI lineage: Eukaryota > Metazoa > Chordata > Mammalia > Rodentia > Cricetidae > Peromyscus > Peromyscus eremicus. The sequence continues at coordinate 7,629,932 of NC_081439.1, read as the reverse complement.
TTCTTGGACGAAGGACCAACTGCTTGAGGTGACACCAGGTTGGTTGCACAGTCATTCTCTAAAAAAATGAGCCGGTGCATTAGTGGCAGTTCAAGAGACAGCTACATGTGTCTAATAGTTTCCTTGGCATGGACAGCGCACCCAAGGGAGCGCCCACATGGTTACACTGCCCAGTGCCACTGCCAATGAGCAGGATTTCATCGCCATCTTTGTTTACGAGCACTGATGTCTGCACAATGACAAAATCACCTAATGATGCATTTCTCGGGGGTCCCTTTGTTCCTTGACTGGGCTCAGCTGGGCAGAGGGGAAGTTGCAGGTATGCCTGGCCTGACTGTTCTCACAGCCCTCCTCCTTCTTCTCCTCTTCTTCTCCGTTCCCTTCAACTAACTACGTGAACACAGGCAACTTAACCTTTTATTGGTGTTTGTTTTCCTTGCCAGGTAGTAGGAACATGTCTTTGTTCTTGGAAGAGAACAAAGGTCATTGGGAAACAGTTTCCCTCCTTCCTCGGCCACTCTGCACAAACAGACCTTGGGACTAGTTTATCTTCTTTCACAGATACTCATCAACACATCTGATTATGTTTTCCTTTCAGCCTCTGCCTAAATAGTAGCATTTTATATGCCACCCTAAACCTTCCGGTGTGGGGGGTGGGGCGGAGGAGGTGTACTTGAGCACTGTACTGACCAGAGAGAGGTCCGCAACAGATGTCTCTCAGTTACTTTCCACCTTAGTCTCCGGGACAGAATCTCTCACTAAACCTGGAGCTGAATGATGGGGGCCAGGCTGGTTAGTCATCACGCTCCTGTCTCTCCCACTCCAGTGCTGAAATTACAGGCTTGTGCCACCATGCCCAGCTTTAACACGGGATTCAAACTCCGGTCCTCATGTGTGTATGGCAAGTACTTTACTGACTGAGCCATCTCCCCAGCCCTCCTAAACCTTGTATTTTTATCTAAAAGTAATTCCTGGACCTCCTTCTGTGTTGACGTATTTGGAATGGCCTCATGATGAAGGCTCATGCCTGGCCTGTATATTGACATATATGTAGGCCACGTACAGTCTTTTGTTATTATAGATGGAGCTGTGATGTATATCTCAAGTGTGTGAATCTATTTGTAGGAGGAATCCCCAAAGGCAGAGCTATGGGGTCAAAGAGAATAATGAATAATAATAAAACATGAATAGCTTCAAGTTTTAGATATTGCCGACTTGCCTTCCATAGAGGTTACCCCTACTTACACTCCGACCAATAGCAGTGAATGTGCCAGCTTTCTCCACCCTTTTAAACACAGCCTACAGGATTTCTGTTGCTGTGTAATAAGTTACCACAAACTTGGTGGCTGTGACAACACTCACTTATTAGCTCACTGTTCTGTAGGTCAGAAGTCTCCTGTGGCCTGGCCAGGTGCCCTACTCAGGGATCACCAGGTCAAGATGGAGGCATTGACTGGGTTGAAGTCCTCCTGGAGGCCATGAGGAAATCTTTACTTCCAAATTAATTTCTGATGGTTGGCGGAATTCAGGTCCTTCCGGTTGTAGGACTGAGATCTGCTTGTCCTTTCTGGAGTCCAGCCAGGGGCCTGCTTTGCATTCTGGACCAGATGGCCTCCTCAGTAGTGCTACAGAGCTTTCTTGTGTTTTGGAATGCTGAGCTTCTGCGCTCTCTGTGAGGTCTTTGTCCAGTATTAAGAGGCTTATGTGAGCTGGGCAGTGGTGGCACACGCCTTTAGTCCCAGTACTTGAGAGGTAGGCAGATCTCTGTTTGAGGCCAGTCTGGTCTACAGAGCGAGTTAGTTCCAGGACAGCCAGGACTGTTACACAGAGAAATCTTGTCTTGAAAAACCAAAAAAAAAAAAAAAAAAAAAAAAAGTGCCTGAATGGCACCTCCATCATGGAGTCAGTTGTGCCAAGGTCTCAGGACCTACTAAAGTCTGGGGTCCTGTTACAGTCACATCCAGTTCTACTTTCCATCTTTGTATTATTGCCCCATCTTTAGAGGCTCTCCTTAGCTCTGAGTTTTAAGCATTCGGTGAAATTTTTGATTAATTTGCCGATTTTGAGTGTCTAAGTGAACTCCTGTTTCGGTTGCTCCTTCGGCGGCGGCGTATCTTATCCTTGTGGACTGTTGAAGCTTCTCTCTTCTCTTTGTCCATACTCGATTTCCTCACCGTAACTTCAGAGAACTTGGGCGGCGTTTAGCAAAGAAGAAGAGAGCAACTCACTCTTCCTTTCTGTTTTTCCTCAGTTTGCTTTTGCTCTTTCTTTCTTTTACAAATATGGAACTTTTAAAATAATGGGTTACAACAACAAACTTACATTTCTGCAGTTGAGTGCAGTTTTTTTTTTTTTTTTTTGAGACAGGGTTTCTCCGTGTAGTTTTGGTGCCTGTCCTGGAACTCACTCTGTAGACCAGGCTGGCCTCGAACTCACAGAGATCTGCCTGCCTCTGCCTCCCAAGTGCTGGGATTAAAGGTGTGCGCCACCACCGCCTGGCTGGGTGCAGTTTTTACATAAAAGATAAAATCCTAAAATGGGGCTGGTAAGATGGCTCAGACAGTTAAGGCATCTGCCGCCAAGCCTGACGATTTGAGTTCAGTCCTGGAACCCACAAGATGGAAGGCGATTCCTGAAAGTTGTCCTCTGACACCTCCCTCTCTCTCTCTCTCTCTCTCCACACACACACACACACACACACACACACACACACACACACACACAATGTAAACATTAAAAATAAGGTGGAAAGTTATTGAGGAAAACACCCAACGTCAGCCTCTGGTCTCCACACACACATGAACATATACATGTACACACAAAATGGTTAAAAATTATTTTTAGTTATGTGCCCGTTCTCTCGGGGATGTCAGAGGCTCTGAGCCTGATGTGGGTAGCGGGAACTGAACTCAGGTCCTTTGCAAAAGTCGTTAGTGTGTGCTCTTAACTACTGAGCCATGTGTCCCATCCCAAGGGATCATCAAAGACACAGTCCCAAAGTGGTAGAGCTTTCACTGTTAGATGACAGCTTAGACTTCCTGTGGCACTGAGAAGGCAGGGCCAGATCTATGACAAACGCCAAGCCCTATTTGAAAATGAAAACTGTCCGTTTTCAACTAGGAACACAGCTCCTTTTTCTCCAAGAATATTAAATGTAACTGTTTTGTTGTGTTTTGAGACAGGATCTCATGTACCCCATGCTAGTCTCCAGCTCTCCAAGTAGCTGAGGCTGTTTTTGAACTCCTGATTCCCCTGTCTCCACTTTTCATGTGCTGTGATAACAGACATGTACCAACATGCCTGATTTTAAGTATCATTTAAAAAATTCTTATACTTGGATGGGCATGGTGGCATATGCCTTTAATTCCAGTACTCAGGAGGCAGAGGCAGGTGGATCTCTGAGTTTGAGGCCAGCCTGGTGTCTTAGGGTTTTCATTGCTGTGAAGAGACATCATGACCACAGCAATTCTTATAAAGAAAACATTTAGGGGGCTGGAGAGGTGGCTCAGCTGTTAAGAGCACTGACTGCTCTTCCAGAGGACCTGGGTTCAATTCCCAGCACCTACATGACGGCTCATAACTGCCTGTAGCTCCAGTTTCAGGGATCTGACTCCTTCACACAGACCATACATACAGGCAAAGGATGAATGCACATGAAATAAATAAATTATTTTTAAAAAAAGGAAAAAAGGAAAACATTTAATTGGGATGGCTCGCTTACAGTTTCAGAGGTTCAGCCAGCCCATTATCATCATGATAGGGAGCATAGCAGCATGCAGGCAGATGTGGTACTGGAGCTGAGAGTGCTATGTCTTGCAGGCAACAGGAAGTTGACTGAGACACTGGGTGATATCTTGAGCATAGGAAACCTCAAAACCCACCCCCATAGTGACACACTTCCTCCAATGAGGTCTTATCCACTCCAACAAAGCCATACTTCTTAATAGTGTCACTCTCTATGAGATTATGGGGACCAATTACATTCAACTACCACATTCCACTCCCTGTCTCCCATAAGCTTGTTTGTAACAATTAGTCCAACTTCAAAAGTCCCCATAGTCTATCACAGTCTCAACAGTGTTTTAAAGTCCAAAGTTCAAAGTCTCTTCTGAGATTCATGCAATCTCTTAGCTGTAATCACTTGTAAAAATCAAAATAAAAAAGGAGATCACATGCTTCCAACCTATAATGGCACAGGATCTATATTACCATTCCAAAACACAGGGAAGGGAGCATAGTGAGGAAATACTGGACCAAAGCAAGACTGAAAACCAGCTGGGCAAACTCCAAACTCTGCAACTCCATATCTGATGTCAAAATTCTCTTCAGATCTCCAACTCCTTTCAGCTTTGTTGACTGAAACACACTTCTTTCTCTTGGGCGGGTTCCACTCTCTGTTAGCAGCTCTCCTTGGCAGGTATCCCACAGCTCTGGCATCTCTAACATCTTGGGGTCTCCAAGGCAATCCAGGCTTCAACTTTACAGCTACACACAATGGCCTCTCTACTAGGCCCCTATTCAGGGACACCCTGACACGTGCCTGGCCTCAGCAGCTTTCTTTAGGTGTGGAGGCAAATTCTATAACCTGATTCTTCTCTCTTTAACTCTAAAGCCAGAACCACATGGCTGAAGCTGTCAAGTTCTGTTGCTTACTGGGGCTGGACCATGGCTCCTTCATCCAATTACATCTTAACCAGCTTTCTGTCCAGACCAGGCTGGCCTCAAACTCAGATTCACCAGCCTCTGCCTTCCCAGTGCTGGGATTAAAGATGTGCCCCACCACACACAGCTCTAAGTTTTTCTTTAGTTCCTTTTCACGGGTTGGAAACAGCTGGGTGGGATCTTGCCCTAAGGTCCCCACTCCCTTTATTCCATTTCTTAATCTGTTTATCTCCTTGAACATAGGACTTAGCTCCATTCCACTTCCTGATACTCCTTTTCTCCTTAAAATTTACGTTTTGTAATTTACCCTGCTCAGTGTGCTCCTTTTCATTATAAATCTTCATTAAAGTTACCACTAATATTCACAGGACAGAATATACTAGGCTGTTTTGAGATTTACTCTGCCAACAGAATTAATCCAAAATTCTTCACTTTAGCCTCAGGTAGACTCGTCAGACAAGGGCAAAAGGTAGTTAGTTTATTTACCAAAAACAACTTCTAGGGCACATATTAGTATTCTTCTCCTCTGTAACCTCTTGAGTGAGCACCCCACAGTTCATCAAACCACACTCAGCACCACTGTCTTCCATGCACCTACCAGTATGGCCACTAAGCAGCACTTAAAGTGTTCAACTGCTTTTCTAATCCATAGTCCCAAAGTCTGTATTACTCCAAACAAAAACATAGTCAGGCCTATCACAGCAATACCCGAGTCCCTGGCACAAACTTCTGTCTTAGTTAAAGTTTTTTATTGCTGTGAAGAGACACATGACCACAGCAACTCTTATAAAGAAAACATTTAATTGTGGTGGCTTGCTTACGGTTTTAGAGGTTCAGTCCATTATCATCATTGCAGGGAGCATGGTGGTCTGCAGGCAGACATGGTGCTGGAGAAGTTGCTGAGAGTCCTACATCTCGCAGGTAACAGGAAGTCAACTGACATACTAAATGGTATCCTGAGCATAGGAAACCTCAAAGCTCACCTGACAGTGACACACTTCCTCCAGCAGGGCCTTACCCACTCCAGCAAAGCTACATCTCCCAATAGTGCCACTCCTTATGAGATTATGGGGGCCAATTACATTCAAACTACCACATCAGGTCTACAGAGTGAGTTACAGGATAGCTAGGGTTACACAGAGAAACCTTGTCTTGAAAAACAAAACAAATTAAAATTCTTGTGCTTGTATTTTCATTGATTTCTTTTTCTGTTTATGAAGGGTTCCCCCCCACCCCTCTTTCCCTATAACTAAAGATACTTTGAACTTCTGATCTGCCTGCTTCCACCTCTTGGGTTCCAGAATTACAGACATGTGCCCCCATACCTTACTTATGCTGTGTTGGCATTTCAATGCAGAACTTTGTGTATGCTAGGCAAATAGCACTCTACCAGCTAAATACATCTCCATACCCCTAATTCTTCTTAAAAGTCTTTGCAAAACATCTTTGTAGGGTCTAGATTAGAGGAGGAGAGAATATATATGATTGCCATTTCAAACCAGAACTCATTTTCACCCATAATCTAACCCCAAAGAAGCATGTCAACTATGACTTTCCTTCAGAGCCGCTGATCTGGCCCTTCCTCATGGGAAGTTCCCACATTTTCACAAGATCCAATACTACATAGATTCAGAATCCTCTTGGAAATTTGGTCACAAAATATAGTAAAATTATTTTGAGGTGATTTGTGGCTTTAGTGAGTTGGGTGGTATCAAGGAGTATTACTTTACCTGTGTAAAGATGTGTTGCATTTGTCTGTGCTGTGGAATATTACTTTAACTGTGTAAAGATGTGTTGCATTTGTTTACTTTACCTGTGTAAAGATGTGTTGCATTTGTCTATGTTGTGGAATATTACTTTAACTGTGTAAAGGTGTGTTGCATTTGTCTATGCTGTGGAATATTACTTTAACTGTGTAAAGATGTGTTGCATTTGTTTACTTTACCTGTGTAAAGATGTGTTGCATTTGTCTATGTTGTGGAATATTACTTTAACTGTGTAAAGGTGTGTTGCATTTGTCTATGCTGTGGAATATTACTTTAACTGTGTAAAGATATATTGCATTTGTTTCACCTTGCTTGCCTAATTGATTGGTCTAATAAAACGCTGAACATCTAATAGCTGGGTAGTAGAGGGATAGGCAGGGCTTGCAGAGAGAATAAGGGAGGAGGAATCTAGGCTAGAGAGAGAAAGAGAGAGAGAATGAGAATGAGAATGAGGGAGAAAGAGAGGGAGATGCCCAAGTCAGCCAGGCAGCCACCAGCCAGTCAGACATGGAGGAAGCAGGACAGTAGGACATACAGAATGAAAGAAAGGTAAAAATCTCTAAGGCAAAATGTAGATGAAGAAACATGTTAAATTTAGTTATAAGACCTAAGGCCAAGCATTCATAATTAATAATACGTTTCCATGTTATGATCTAGAGGCTAGCAGTCCAAGAAAGCTGGCTACAGGGTAGAGACCCAAAGATCACTCAGCCTTACCAAAGTGCAAATTGAGCTGGCCAGCAATTGCCTAGAGAGAAACACTTCTTATAGGGCAGCACAAATGCATTTTACAGGGAACTTTTAAAGGCAAAGAACACATCAAAACTCCATCCTGGTTGGTAGTTGCAGGGGGAAGTAAAGCAAGCAAGCAAGCAAGCAAGCAAGTTTAACAGAAGCTGAAAACATGGTGAACTGGGGCATTTGGACCCCAAGTTTCTAGAACAGTGTTGGGTACCTTCCTACAGGACTTCTTATGGCAGAGAGTAGAAAGGATGGGTCAGTTTCAGGTTAAGTCAAAGGTGGCTCCAGCATAAACAAGATGGAGGAACATTTGCCCTGTCTCAGCTGGATGTTCCAAACCTTTTTCTGGCATTACAAGCACAATGGTTTTTACAATATCTTTCTCTCATACCAGTTGCTGAAGCAAATTATTCCCCAGTCTAGGTTTTTATTTGTAAAATCAACCAGGAATTGGGTACATTTCTGTAATCCCTACCCATGAGAGGTAGAAGAAAGATCAGGTGTTCAAGGTCATCTTTGGCTCCAAAGTCATTTTAATGCCTGTCTGGGTTACCTGAGACCCTGTCTTGAAAAGAAAAGAAAAGAAAAGAAAAGAAAAGAAAAGAAAAGAAAAGAAAAGAAAAGAAAAGTATGGTGGAATAATCTTTTTGCATACTGTGAATATGTGTCATTCTGATTGGTTTAATAAAAAGCTGAATGGCCAGTAGGTAGGCAGGATTTTGGGGGCAGAGAGAATGCTGGGAAGAAGATGGGTAGTGTTGTGAGGAGTTGCCAGCCAGATGGAGAAGGAGCAAGACATGCAGGAGGACCAGTAAATGCCACGAGTCACGTGGCAACACATAGATAAATAGAAATGGGTTAATTTAAGTTATAAGAGATAGTGGGACAAGCCTAAGCTATCAGCTGATCTTTTATAATTAATAATAAGTCTCTGTGTCATTACTGGGGAGCTGGTGGTCCTGATGAAAAGATCCAACTAAAAATGGCACCCAACATAGGGACACATATTCACAAAAGACCTGAGAAAGCTTAAAAAAGGTTCTAAACACACAAAAAATGGAGCCAAATGCGGCTCCCTAGTCTTGTGTCTCTCATGCTGGCTGTGGCACAGAGATGTGTCTCCAAGCAGCTGCCTGTGTGCTTGAGCCACCAGTGAATCATGAGTTAAGCCATGTGGTGGGTTGAAGGTTTTGCTTGTGCAGACAGAAAAGGTTATAGATATGCAGTAAAGCAGGTTCAGATGGAAAAAAACCTCTAAATATGTTATAGTATGTTTAACAATGTGCACAGGCTTAAGAAAAAAATGAATATAGACACTCTTAGAAAAAATAAATAGTTTAAAAATAGTAAAGTCTTTAAAGAAAGAGTAAAGTAATAATAAAAAAGGCCACATAAAGATGGGAAATACACAGGGAGTCTGGATCCTATATGGTGTGTTGTAACTTTGAATTTTTAAATGCTAATATACAAAAACAATAGGTGCCGAGAGACTTTGGATTATGCAAACTGCTAAATTAAACCAACCTTTTAAAAAAGATTTATTTATTTATTATGTACACAGTATTCTTCCTGCATGTATGCCTGCAGGCCAGAAGAGCACACCAAATCTCATTACAGATGGTAGTGAGCCACCATGTGGTTGCTGGAAATTGAACTCAGGACCTCTGGAAGAGCAGTCAGTGCTCTTAACCTCTAAGCCATCTCTCCAGCCCCCCCCCAACCTATATATTTTAAAAATATCTTAACTTCAAAATGGAAGTTGGATAATGTGTTACATTGGGGGAGAAGTTATGCTTTAAGTTTCCGCAGGAAATGAAAGGCTGTGGATTCCTTCCAGATTAATAGAGATCAGATTTGACCGAGGGAGACCTCCTGAGTATCTTGGCTACAGACATAGGGGAGGAAACCAAAAAAAAAAAAAAAAGACTATAGGACAGGTGACTTATAAGCTGATTCTTTTTTTTTTTTTTTTTTTTGAGACAGGGTTTCTCTGTGTAGCTCTTCCTGGCTATTCTGGAACTCACTCTGTAGACCAGGCTACCCTCAAACTCACAGAGATCCATCTGCTTCTACCTCCTTAGCACTGGGATTAAAGGCATGTGCCACCACTGCCTAGTCAAGTTGATTCCTTGACATGGGAAGAACTCTGAGAATGGATGAGATATGATAAATCTTGTTGGTTACAGAATCCTCATTACTTATTATTGCATGCCATCCTTTCATATGGCATGGATTGTTGTGGGAATTCATTCCGTTCAACCAATGGCTTTTGGTGTATCTGACTTTACAAGCTGGCCTTGAACTTGTGATCCTTCTGCCTCTGCCTCTTTCAGCAAATCCACTGGCATGTGCCACCACAACTGGCTAGTAGTCAGATATTCCAAAAGCCATTGGTTGAATGGAATGAATTCCCACAACAATGAATAGAGATTTATATTATAGTTTGATTATACAGTCCAAACAGACTTATAAAGTTGACATATGTCTTTTACCTGCTCAAACATAAAACAAAAAAATCTTTAACTGACTTGTGCATACTGCACATTCCATACTTGTGTTAATGCAGACAGATATGTATGTTACCTTTGAAAGTTTATGTATTTTCAGAGCAAGGGGACCAGACACCAATGAAAATGGGTGGCCCAGGTGATCTAACCTCTCAGAGTGCCTCTGTTGCAGTTTCCTCAGAGTTCTGCATCCAAAAGAGTTTCAAGGCTGCTGGCTGAGATGGTCTAGCCTCACAGACTACTCCAGCCAGAACTTCAGATGAGCCTGCATTATCCCATCACATCGAGACCAGACAGCAGCTAGCTCCCACAGAACTTGACCATTATCTTAATTTTCTCAGAGTCCCCTAAAGATGCCTTTGCCCCCAGACACCAGGAAGTTATTTTAAGAATACAATGCCCACATTCCCAAGAAGGGTAGGTGGGTTTTGGTCATTCTGTGGGTTTTGAATGTTTGTCATCATTTATGGGGGTTGGTTGCAAATTGTTACTGGTCATGGTAAGGGAGAAAACTAAGCAAGAGAGGTTGGATTTTTTTTTATTTAAGAAAATTTTAAATTTTACATACCAACCACAGATGCCCCTCTCATCTCTCCTCCTGCTCCTCCCCAGACTTCTCCCCCAACCCACGCCCATTCCCTCCTCCAAAAGTGTAAGGGCTCCCATGGGGAGTCAGCAAGGCTTGGTATATTCAGTTGAGGCAGGACCAAGCCCCTCCCCACTGCATCAAGGCTGAGCAAGGCATCCCACCATAGGCAATGGGCTCCAGAAAGCCAGCTCATGAACCAGGGATAGATCCTGATTCCACTGCCAGGGGTCTCTCAAACAGACCAAGCTCCACAACTGTCTCCTGTATGCAGAGGGCCTAGTCCGGTCCCATGCAAGTTCCATAGCTGTTGGTCTATGTGGTGATATTTTGTTGAACTCTAATAAAATTTGCATGAAGATCAGAGGACAGAGCCAGCCACTAAATTAAATATAGAGAGAGGTTAGGCAGTGGTGGCACACACCTTTAATCCTAGCACTTAGGAGGCAGAGATCTGTCTGGATTTCTGTGAGTTCAAGGCCACACTGGACTACAAGAGATTGATCCAGTCTAGAAGAGAAACAGAGCCAGGCAGTGGTAGCACACACCTTTAACCTCAGTATTTGGGAAGCACACATACCATTAATCCCAGCATTAAGAAGGTTGAGATAGGAAGTAAAATGGCTGGGTGGAGAAAGGTGTGAGGAGACAGGAACTAGAGACTAGACACTGAGAATGTAATTCTTACCTGACAAATTTTCTTATTGTATGTAGTTTTATTGGGTTAGACTTAAAACCTTTCTTTTTTTATTTAGACATAAAGGGGGAAATGTTGTGGAATAATCTTTTGTATACTGTATATATGTGTTACTCTGATTGGTTTAATAAAAAGCTGGCCAACCAATAGCTAGGCAGTATTTTTGGGGCAAAGAGGATGCTGGGAAGAAGAAGAAGAAGGAGAAGGAGAAGGAGAAGGAGAAGGAGAAGGAGAAGGAGAAGGAGAAGGAGAAGGAGAAGGAGAAGGAGAAGGAGAAGGAGAAGGAGAAGGAGAAGGAGAAGGGCAGAGTAATGAGGAGTCACCAGCCAGACAGAGAAGGAGCAAAACATGTAAAGACTTGCAAGTCACCAGCAAGACAGAGACGATAAGTAAATGCCACAAGTCATGTGGCAACACATAGATGAATAGAAATGGGTTAATTTAAGTTTTAAGAGTTAGTGGAACAAGCCTAAGCTATCAGCTGATCTTTTATAATTAATAAGTCTCTGTGTCATTATTGGGGAGCTGGTGGTCCCCACAAAAAGGTCCGACTACAAAAAGAAAAGAAAAACTTCTGAATGTTGTGTGGGAGCCCACAAAAGCTTACTAGTGAGATCTGAGCTTGCATTACATAGCAGAGCTGCATTAGGGGATGGCTTGACTACGTGCATGGTCACCAGGTGTCTGGGATGGTCTGCACTTGGCTGTGGTTGGGGGGAGGTCTTTTGCTTCACCCCTTGGCATTCTTTTAAAAAGCCCTTTAGTAAAGACAGAAGGGGCTGGTGGGTTTTGACCCAGCCTCCTGATGCTGGCCTATGTTTCTGTCTCTCTCCTCTATATTTCTATCTACATATTCCTCATTTCTCCCTGCTCAAGAGTACCCTGGGGGAAAAAGTGAGGGCAGGCCCCCTGCAGTGTGGTGGTGCATAACTTAAATCCTAATACTCTTGAGGCAGAGGCAGGCTATCCTGGTCTACATAGTTCCAGGACATCTAGGACTACACAGAGAGACCCTATCTCAACAAATAGGCAGGTGGTGGTGGCACACACCTTTAATTCCAGCATTCAGGAGGCAGAGGCAGGCAGATCTCTGAACAGTTGGTCTAGAGAACGAGTTCCAGGACAGAGAAACCTTGCCTCAAAAAACCAAAAACCAAACCAAACCAAACCGAAGAGTCAGCTAAGTCAGGTATGGTGGCACATGTACTCAGCACTCGGAAGACCGAGGCTGGCTGGAGGATGCAAAAGGTCAGCTGGACTACATGTGACCCTGCTCAAAAACAAAACAAAACCTAAATCAGAAATCAACCAATCAAACAAAAACAGCAAGAAAATCAGTCAGTATGCTCATGCCTGCTTCCATGGTCATCAGGATTGAGTGCAACAAAGTACTTCTTTCATTTTGACATTCACTGTTGTGCCAGCCTCCTTGGTCCTGTGTTGATAAGAAACATCTTAAGCATTAGAGAAAATCAAATTGAGTTGTACATTCATTGTACAACCTACACAGAAATGAAAACTGCTTATTGAAATGCACGTTAACATTCAGCTGCAAAATTGGTGGTCAATAGGACATGGTTCACATAACATTTAGTAGCAGAAAAGGTCATTGTTTGCAGCGTCATCTTCCCCTCCTACCACTATGGGATGAAGGAAAAAAATCACACATGGGAGCTGGCAGAACTCAGCTGTGGTGATATATTGTGTCCCCCAATATATTGTGCACCCTAATAAAGCTTATCTGAGGATCAGAGGAAAAAGTCAGCCACTGTATTAAACATAGAAGTCAGGCAATGGTAGCACACGCCTTTAATCCTAGCATTCAGGAGGCAGAGATCCATCCGGATCTCTGTGAGTTTAAGGCCACACTGGGGAACAGAGCCAGGCGACATATGCCTTTAATCCCAGCACTAACCATGGAAGTCTAGAGGTCTGTACAGACAGACAGGAAGTGACAGAGCTGGATAGAAAGAGGAAGTGATGTAGCTGGACAGAGAGAGGAAGTGAGATGGCAGGGACAGAAAGGCATATAGATGTAGCTAGAGTTTTCCTACCTGGCCCACAGTCAGGACAAATCTCTCTCACCTGCCAGTCCCATAGCTGCTCAGACCCAACAAAGTAAACACAGAGACTTATATTGCTTACCAACTGTATGGCTGTGCCAGGCTTCTTGCTAACTGTTCTTATATCTTAAATTAATTCATTTCTATAAATCTATACCTTGCCACGTGGCTCGTGGCTTACTGGCATCTTCACATGCTGCTTGTCATGGCGGCAGCTGGCAGTGTCTCCCTCCACCTTCCTGTTATCTCAGTTCTCCTCTCTGTTAGTCCCGCCTATATTTCCTGCCTGGCCACTGGCCAATCAGTGTTTTATTTATTGACCAATCACAGCAATTTGACATACAGACCATCCCACAGCATATAGATGTGAGTATACAGAAAGTAGGTCTCTTTGGAAGCTGAGGAGTTGGTGAGGTGAGGTTGGCTGTGGCTTGTCCTATTCTTCTGATCTTTCAGTTTTAACCCCAATATCTGGCTCCAGGTTTTTTATTAATAAGACCGTTTAGTAATTCATCTTACACTGGCCTTCTACTTTATTTTTGATAGGATCTCTCACTGGACCTGGAGCTTGCTGACTCAGCTAGTCCTGTGAGCCCTGGGGATTGTCTTGTGTATGCTTCCCCAGTGCTGGGATTCCAGCACATGCCACCATGAGTGGCTTCCTCTCTGAATGCTGGAGATGGTCCTGAAGCTTTTGCAGTGAGCACTTTACTGAGCCATCTCCCCAGCCTTCGCAAACCCTTTTAAAAATATTTTATTCTTTTATGTGTATGGGTGTTTTGCTTGCATATATGCTTGTGCATCACGTGTGTGCCAGAAGACAGTGTTAAGTCCCCTGGACTGATGGTTGTCAGCTGTCATGTGGGTGCTGGGAACCAAACCTGGGTCCATGCAAGAGCAGCGAGTGTTCTTCACTGCCGAGCCATCTCTCCAGTTCCTAAAACCCATTTTTTTTTTATGATTACAAAATAATGCTTTCCTTTTCTTTCTGTTGGGGCAGGGTGAGAAAGGGTCTTATGTAGCCCAGGCTAGTCCCAAACCTGCTATATAGCCAAGGCTAGCCTTGAACTCCCCTGTTGATGCCATCTTTCAAGTGGTAGGATTACAGGCTTATGCTATCATGTCTGTCTTAGGGTTTCTATTGCTGTGAAGAGACACCGTGACCATGGCAACTCTTATTTTATTTTTATTTTTTATTTTCATTTTACATACCAACCACATACCCCCCTCATCCCTTCTCCCACTCCCCACCACCTTTCCCCCCACCCCTCATCCCCTCTTCCAACAGGATAAGTTCTCCCATGGAGGGACAGCTAAGCCTGGTGCATTCAGTTGAGGCAGGACCAAGCCCCTCCCGTTTTATCAAGGGTGAGCAAGGTGTCTGACCATAGGTAATGGGATCCAGAAAACCAGCTCATGAACCAGGGATAGATCCTGATCACACTGCACAGCAACTCTTATAAAGAAAACATTTAATTGGGGTGGCTCACTTACAGTTTCAGAGGTTTAGTCCATTGTCATCATTGTGGGGATCATGGTGGTGAGCACGCCATGCAGGCAGACACAGTGCTGGCTATATCTTGGTTTGCAGACAACAAGAAGTCAACTATGACACTGAGCAAAGCTTAAGCAAAAGACCTCAAAGCCTGCCTCCACAGTGACACACTTCCTCCAATAAGACCACACCTACTCCAACAAAACCACACCTCCCAATAATGCCACTCCCTTTGGGGGCCATTTTCTTTTAAACCACCACAATGTCCAACTGAACCTTTTCATTTTAACCAAATGATTTCATGAAAATTTTGTTTATGAACGCAATAGAGGGCTGGCGGGCTGGCTCAGCAAGCAAAGACACTTCCAAGACTGACAAGAATCAGATCCTGCAATTTGTCCTCTGACCTCCACAGGATACACTGTAACCAGATAATTTAAAAATATCACACACACACACACACACACACACACACACACACACACACACACACAGAGTGGAAGTTTCAAGACTGGCAGGAACTGATGGCTCTTTGATTATGTTCATGAAGCCTGGTTCCCCAGTGGGGAAAAAAAAAATCTTTATCTCATTCTGCCCTGAGCACAAAATGTTGTAAGTTCACTTGTAAGTTCTCATGTTCTTGTTCTTTTGGCACTCATTTTGACACTAAAATAAAACTTACAATTAAATGTTTTCCCAAACTCTTCAAATAGCCAAAATGACTCATGCACATGCCAACATGGGAAGCCGGCAGAAGTACTCATGGACCCCCGCGTTCTGTGTCGGGAGAGTTGCCCATACTCCCCTAGCTCCTGTGGGACTAGCCCCTGCACTCTGCCCCTGGTTCCCTATGGGTTTGTGTTGGTGTTCTTGTGTCGTTTTTGGTTCTGTCGATGAACTTGGGGCCTCTCATGTGCTAAGTAAGCAAGCACTCTACTACCGAGCTATTCTGCCGGCTCCGACGCTCTTGAAGCCCAGCCCTGCAGCCCTTTGGGCTCCTTAAATGACCCCTCATCCTGCCTCCTTCTGCTCCAGCTGTGTATCACAGATGCTCTGTTCTGGCTTGACCCTCGACTGAAAGTGGGCTGCTTGGCTACAGCTATCAGCACAAGGTCCAGGGCCCTCCTCTGTGTTATAGAGACAGGGATTGGTGGCTTCTATCCAAAGCTTATCCTGATTTGGGGGTGAGCACCCTCATCTCACTGTGCACATGTACTCTAGCTGAACATAGGCTCAGGCATCGCTTGGGGCCTGGCCATTGGTTCCTGAATCCCAGAGCATCTGCCAGGAGCCATCTGCTGGGTTTTCTGAGAGACCTGTCCACTCGGTGCCTCAGCGCCATATGGCACATGTCACTTTGGTACGTGCATTCAACAGACCTCCACCCGACCTGTTTACAAAGAGCCTCTCCACCTCCGCAGGCCACCTCGGCAGATTTGCAGCAGAGCTGCACTTCTCTAATTACAGCCTGAGCACTTTTCGTGGGCTCGGCACTGCGCTAAGCATTTTGTTCAGTTTATCTCCTTTGGCCTAATTACAGCCCTGAGAGGTAGGCATTGGTTCAGCCCACTTCACGGATGAAGGAACAGAAGCATCCCGAGTTTCTATCACTCGGCAGCTGTGGCCACAGCTTTCCAGCTCATGCCTCACAGCCAGATTGAGTGACTCACTTGGCACCATGCTAACTTATCCTCCAGGAAGCATGTCACCTGCAAATTTGCCTCCCTCTATCCAGATCATTCCATTCGTTGGTGACCTGAGCATCCATTCCTGCTGCCCCAGAGTCCTGTCATGGTAACACTGTCTATTAATGTCTAATGAGGCTTCTGCCCCAGTAGGACATGGCCCACATTGTTTCTTTACCTCTTTGCATGTTTATTTTTGAGACAGGGTCTCATTTATGTATCTCTGGCTATCCTGGAACTTTCTGTGTAGTCCAGGCTGGCCTCAGACTCACAGATATCTGCCAGCTTCGGTCTCCCAAGTGCTAGGATTAGAGGTGTGCATCAACATGCCCGGCCTTGCTTATTTATGTCTTTACTGTCTTATTGATTTCTTGGTGAGTAGGGGTATGTGAACAAGAAGGGCAGAAGACAAAATTGAAGGAGTTGCTTCTCTCCTTTCACCTTGTGGCCCCCAGGATTAAACTCAAGTCATCATGTGTGGTAGGTTGAATGTAATTGGCCCCCATAAGCTCATAGGGAGTGGCACTAATAGGAGGAGTGGCCTTGTTGGAGGAAGTGTGGTCTTGGAGGAGGCTGGGTGACACAGGCCTATAATCCAGACCTTGAGGCTGGAGAGCACACCTTTAATCTGGGCCACACTTTCTGTTGGAAGTGTGTCACTGTGGGGGCGGGCTTTGAGGTCTTTTTCTCAAGCTTCACTCAGTGTGACAGTCAGTTGACTTCCTGTTGCCTGCACTCCAGCACCACGTCTACCTGCACGCTGCCATGCTCTCTGTCGTGATGATAATTGACTGAACCTCTGAAACTGTAAGTGAGCCCCCTCAACTAAGTGCTTTCTTTATAAAAGTTGCTGTGGTCATGGTCTCTTCACAGCCATAAAAACTCAAACTAAGACATCGGGCTTGTAAGGCAAACGCTTTTATCCACCGATCTCAACAGCCCATGTCAGCCTTAAAGTAGTCTGTCGGGTATCTATAACAAGGGCTAACAGACCTAGGCTCTAAGAGCGATAACCAGAGGAAAGAGTCCAAATCAACAGTCTACTTTTCTTGGTGAAAAACAACAACAAAACAAACAGAAAAAAACAAAACCAAACAACAACAAGTCAGGCAGTGGTGGTGCATGCCTTTAACCCCAGCACTCAGGAGCCAGAGGAGGCCAGCCTGGTCTACAGAGTGGGTTCCAGGACAGCCAGGGCTACACAGAGACACCCTGTCTCAGAAACAAAAACCAAACCAAACAAGACAAGCAAACAACCACAGCAACAAAACAAAGTCCGTTTTTGAGGGTCTTGCCAGGTCCCAGGCTCAATCAGCTTCACGGTCAGTTGGCTGTCAGTGACCCTGTCCAGAATCTGACCCAACAACATCTGCCATCTCTGCCTCAGAGTCCCGTTTCCTCGGAGACAAGTTTCCGGTTGCTGCTGTAACATCTGACCACAAGCAAGTGACTGAGAACAACATTAATGGCTGCCTTTCGGTTTGGTCGGTTTGAAGTCCTAACAGTAAGGGGCTGGCCACGGGTCTGCAGGCTCTGAGAAACATCTATTTCCTTGTGAGAGGTGCCTGTATTCCATCTCTCTCTTCATCTTCAAAGCCAGAGCATAAATCTTCAAATTTCTTTCTAGTTCTCTCTCCCTGGCTTCTTCCTCCATTGTCACATCTGACTGTGACCACCGTCCTGGGTGAAGAGTTCCCCTTTGTAAGACCCTCAACTTAATCATCTGCAAAATCCCTCTGTCATATAATCAATAAGTAATGTATCCCCAGGTTCTAGGATTACCACACCTCCTGTGATAGTATTTTTTATATTTTATATTTATTTGTTTTATTTTATGTGTACAAATGTTTTGACTGCATATATGTGTACTATGTATGTGCCTTATACCTGCACAGGTCAGAAGAGAGCATTAGATCCCTTTGATATGGAATTATGAAGGTTGTTAGCTACCATGTAGCTGTTGGGAACCAAACCCAGATTCTCTGTAAGAGCAACACTTCTTTTAACTGCTGAGCCAACTCTCCAGCCCCCAAGGTCAGTTTTAAATATCAACTTGCTACGATTTGGAATCACTTTGGAAGAGTCTTAACTGAGTAATTGTCTTTATCAGGTTGGCCCGTGAACATGTCTGGAGGATTGTCTTCACTGCTAATTGTCGTAAGAGAGCCAGCCCACTGTGGACAACACCATTCACTGGACAGATAGTCCTGGGCAGATAGCATGGTCTACACTCCAGTAAGCAGCATCCTCCGTGATTCCTGCTCCTTGACTGTCAGTGAGTTCCTTGGTCATCAGTAGTGCTGTGTGGAAGAGTAAACAGGCCTGGTTCTGATTGCCCTCAGGATTGAACTGTAACTTGTGGGCTGAAATAAATTCTTTCCTCCCCCATGTTACTTTTGGTCAGAGTGTTTGCCACAGCAACAGAACGCAGCTCGAACAGCTTCCTCCCACCACAGCCCAAACGTTGGAAATAGGAAGTAGGGCATGGAAGGCAGGCGCTTGGTTGCGGCAGAGATGCTAGCCAGTTCTGTATGCCAGTGTGGAGCAGCCTTGATTCTGCCATGAGTAGTAGGTGTGAATATAAGGTGGTGATCCGCCCTGATATCAGGTCACCAAATCCCCCTCATAAGATGGTGGTCAACAAGAAAAGCCACCACTTCCACATGCAGGCCGCTCTTGCACTATTCAGCTCCCGACCATTGTCCTCGTCCCTATTTCTAGCCCTGCTTCCCACCTGGAGATGGGCCCGCTGACCTGTTTCTCATTCTTGACCTTGGTGGTCACTGCCTCAGGCCCATCCCCTCAGCTCTTCGTTTCAGTGGAAATCTATCTACTCATCATCCTAAAATGTCAACCACTGTACCTCAAGAAAGTGGACAGTGCTCTGAGCAAAGGATCTAAAAATACTCGCCACTATTCTCACCTCATTCTCCCTGGCTCCTTGCCCATAGATGCTCTGACCTTAATGTGCTGTATGCACAGATTTTTTTCCCTGCAGAATAGAAGCTTATCTTCATGAATAATCGAGGTTTCCCCCCTCCAGACTCACATTCTCAAAAGTACTTAATAGTTGGGTTCATTCAAATGTAGTTCACCAGTTGAGCAGGGTGTTGATGCTTGTAATCACAACACTCAGGAGGCAGGAGGATTGCTGAACATTCAAGGCCAACCTACTCTATATAGAGAGTCTAGGCTGGCCATGGCTACATAGAAAGATTCTGTATCAAAACCCAAACTAGAGCTGGAGAGAAGGCTCAATGGTTTAAGAGCACTGGATGCTCTTCCAGAGGATGGGGATTCAATTTCCAGCATCCACATGGCAGCTCACAACCATGTGAAGCTCCAGTTCCTGGGGATCTAACCCCCTCTTTTGCCCTTCTTGGGCACCAGGCATGTACATGGTGAACAGACATCCATGCAGGCATACACATAAAATAAAATAAATAAACCTTAAAAAAGCCAATCAAAACAAATATGGTTCATCAAGCTTCTGCACAATTAAGGAAACAATAGGGTGAAGAAAAAAACCCCAGAATGGAAGAGAATCTGCCAGCTATACATCTGACAGAGGATTAATATCCAGAATATGTAAAGAACTCAATCCCATCCCTAAAAAATTCCAAAAAACAAAGAGTCAAGGAAACAAATGACCCAATTAAAAAATGGGCCCGGTATCTAAAGAGAGAGAAGAAATAAAAGTGGCTAGGAAGTATCTCAAAAAATGTTTATTGTGCCTAGCAATCAGAAAATATAAATCAGGGGCTGGAGAGATGGCTCAGAGGTTGAGAGCACTGGCTGTTCTTCCAGAGGTCCTGAGTTCAATTCCCAGCAACCACATGGTGGTTCACAACCACCTGTAATGAGATCTGGTGCCCTCTTCTGGCCTGAAGTCATACATGCTGTATATTAAATAAATAAATAAATCTTTAAAAAAAAAGAAAGAAAAGAAAATATAAATCAAAACAACTTTAAGATTTTATCTTGCTGTGTGGTGTTGGCCCACACCTTTAATCCCAGCACTCAAGAGGCAGAGGCAGGCAGATCTCTGTGAGTTCGAGACCAGCCTGGTCTACAGAGTGAGATCCAGGACAGCCTGTTACACAGTGAAACCCTGTCTCAAACAAAAACAAAACAAAACAACAACAAAAAACCCCCCAAAAAAACCCCAGAACCAAAACAAAACAAAAAACTAGCAAACAAAAAGATTTTATCCTAGTCAACAGAGCAAAGATCAACAAAACAACCAACAACAAATTCTGGAAGGAATGTGGGGACATAAAAGCCCTCACTCTCTGTTGGTGGGAGTGAAAATTGGTACAACTCTGGAAATCAGTGTGGAGAATCCTAAAAAAACAAACTGAAAATAAGCCTACCATATGACCCAGCTGTGCAAGGCAGTGATGGTCCATGCCTTTCATCCCAGCTCTCCAGAGGCAGAGGCAGTTGGATCTGTGAGTTCAAGGCCAGCTTGGTCTGTGGAATGAGTTCCAGAACAGTCAAGACTACACAGAGAAACCCTGTTTTGGAAAAAAAAAATGTGACCCAGTGTGGGAGGCCGGCTCCCACTTTTTCCCAGGGTACTCTTGACGAGAGAGGGATAAGAAATATTTATATAGAAAGATAGTGTGAAGAAGACAGACAGAAACACAGGATAGCTTCGGGAGGACCTGGATCAATATCCACTGGCCTCTTCTCTCTCTTCAAAAGGGCTTTTTATAGGAATGCCAAGGGGCAGGGCAAAAGACCTCCCCCTAGCACATCCAAGTGCAGACTCTTCCACACACCTGGTAACCATGCACATGGTCAAGCCATCCCCTAATGCAGCCCTTCTGGGTAAAGCAAGCTCAGAATCTCCACTAGGAAACCTCTGTGGGCCCCTACAACCCAGCTACTCCACTCTGGCATATGCCCAAAGGACTCGACATCCTATTCCACAGATACTTGCTCAGCCTTGTTCATGGCTGCTCTATTCACAATAACTGTGAAATGGAAACAACCAAAATATACTTCAACTAACAGATGGATAATGAAAACATGGTGCATATTAATAGGTTTTCTGTAGCCAAATAATAGGTTTCTCAGCTGACACAATAAGCCAGATCAAGTTGAATTGAAAAAGTAAAAGAACAGGTTTATTTGAGCAAAGCAACTCCTGGGTGAGTCCTCCAGTCCCAGAGATGGAGGCTGGAGAAGTCACGCAACCAAACTAAAGCAAGGAGATTATACAGGTTGTAGGCGAGGGGTGATGATGTGTCTGTCACAAGCTGGGTTTGTGCCCAAGTATGGTCAAAAACTGAACCCTTTAGTCAGAGACTTGGGCTGCTGGCAACTTCAGGGAGGAGCTGCTGTAGCCACCAAGATTGCAGAACTGGGCTTTTTGGTGCCTTTTCTTTGTTGGAGATTCTGAGAGAGCAGGGTTTGGAGGGAGAGAGAGAGAGAGAGAGAGAGAGAACCATGCAGGAGGGAGCTGGAGGTTCCAACCAAACACATATATACTAGGGAATAATATTCAGTTATAAAGAAAATTGAAATAAGGATATTTGTAGGTAAATGGAAGAAATCAGAAAAGATTCTATCCAGTGGGGTAACCCAGAGCCAGAAAAACAAATGCTGCATGTTTTCTCTCATCTGCAGTTCTTAGCTCCATTTGTAGATGTGAATATATAACCTGGAGTAACCACACGAACCAGGAAAGACTAAAGGGACCATGGAGGAAGGGGGCTCAAGAGAAGAATAGCTGGACCAGATGATATGAAGTAGGAAATGGAAAGACGGGGAGGAGGACTCGACCTGGGGAGGAAGGAGGACAATCAATACAGAAGGGAGGACTCGAACTGGGGAGGAAGGAGGAGGATCAATACAGGAGAAGGAGGGATGGGGAAAAATGACACAAAGTCTGTGTGATAAACCTCAAGGAATCTTACTTTATATTTCCCTAAAATCATACATAATACATACAAGTGTATGAATATATATCTTAAAGGAAGTTTGCCACCAGGGCTAACAATCTTCTCCATGAGAACCACGGACTAACAAAAACCCTAGGCATGAGAAACCCACTTAAAATGGTTTGTCAAGGTAGGCCACGTGACCCCCCAAAACAATATAGACTGTTGCACTTGATCCCTTCTCAGGGGTTGAAGTTAAGCCCCTATTGCTGAAGACATTGTACAGTCAGGACACCGGAGGCAGATGGTTCAAGCTGGATCTAACCTGAAATCCTCCTTCCTGTGGTCTCATTTCCACAGTACAAGAAAATACTATGCAAGTTGCCAAGGGATGGAGGCAATTACTAGTCTTACCCCACAGTGACACCCATGAACTACAATTACCAGCACGACAGGATATCTGTGAAGGTGCAATCAGTGACTCTCACGTGTTAGTGGTAATCAACAGCTGTCTAATTGGACTGAAGTCCCACTCAACAGGAGGGAAATAACCCCTTGTACTAGGAACTTAGCCAATTTCCTGGGTCTAGTGAGGTTATGAATCTTAGAAGAACATCTACTACCTACACTTTGCTAGAGCAGCACAATTCCTAATTACATTTTAAATCTTATCCTTATACACATAGACAAATGCGGCTACCACCCCCCATAAAAGAAGCCTCTCTTTACAGCACAGGGAGCCCATCAGAGAAAACCACAACTGGACACAATAAGAGGTCAAGAGATTGTGCAAACCTAGACCCAATGGACATGTTTTCAAGACAGTCCCCACATCTGCGGCTCAGGGAACATCGAGGAGGAGGGGGTGAAAAGATGGTAAGAGCCAGAATACCAGAAGGCGTGCTGTGAAATACTCTCTCCGAGAAATGGCTGCGTAGAGAAGATCTGAACATGGCGATGTCAGCAGACATGCTAACACAGAAGTGAGGAAATGTCATGGGGTCACACCTCAGAACAGGAAATTACAAGCCACTGATGGCTTCTGAGAGGAAGTTAGCCTCTCCCAGGGATGGGCCCCTTAACTGACTGTCCAATACAAAGTGGTCAGTTCTGAAACCATGTACACATACGACAGAAAGAGATTCAGAAGGCTGTAGTTATATATTTGTACATATATAAATGCACCTATATATTTAACAGAATAATTGGGGAAGAAGTGTCTATTAAATTGGGAGTTGGGTGGGGAACATGGAAAGAATTGGAGGGAGGAAATGAGAGGGGGAAAGTGATGTAATTATGTTTTAATTAAAAATGTTTAAAAATAAAAACAAAATACATTTTTAAAAATTAAGAAAAAGATTGTGCGTTGTTTGCATTTATCTATTCATATATATATATATATATATATATATATATATATATATATATATATATATATATATATAAATGTGGTCTCATGCATTCCAGGCTAGCCTCAAACAGGCTATATAGCCAAGATTGGCTTTGAAATTTTTATCCTTGTGCCTCTACCTCCCAACTGCTGAGACTACAGGTGTGTGGCATGGCACCCTGCTGGTGATTGAACCCAGGGCCTTGTGCATGCTAGACTAGCATCAGCTACTGATTATATTCCCAGCCCAGGACCTTGCATTTTAGCTGGACATAGTGGTGGGTACCTATAATCTCAGCG
This sequence comes from Peromyscus eremicus, assembly GCF_949786415.1. NCBI lineage: Eukaryota > Metazoa > Chordata > Mammalia > Rodentia > Cricetidae > Peromyscus > Peromyscus eremicus. Next base: position 7,606,152 of record NC_081439.1, on the reverse strand, counting down.
CTCGGGAGACTGAAGCAGAAAGAAGGCCAAGCGATTGAGGCTAGCTTGGGCTGTGTAGTGAGTTCCAGGTAAGCGAAGGCTTCACATTATGAGTTATAGTCTCAACATTCCTCACCCCCAAAACATCCAAACCGCCTTCACCAACAAACCCCTAAAGATCTTGGCGTCTATGGGGAAAGAATGATTTGCAGTGGACAAACCAGGCTTTGAAATTAGGACTGCCCCAGAATAGCCAGAACACACGATAGACATCTGGACATCAGGAAAACATCTGCATGAGCTGTGTGGCTGCAACAGAGGCAAGATAACTGGACATTTGAAGAACCATGGTGGTGGCACACACCTTTAATCCAAGCGTTTGGGAGGCAGAGGCACGTGGATTTCTGAGTTCAAGTCCTGCTTGGTCTATCCAGAGTTCCAGGACAGCCAAGACTACACAGAGAAACCCTGTCTCAAAGAACATACAACAAAACAAAACAGGAAGAACGGTATCAAGCTTTTCTGAGTGCTAAGAGCATCAAAACAAAGTCCTTGTGGGCTGTGGAGCAAACTGATGCTCGAGGGAAGACTGGAGGACACTGAAAGCCAAAAACCCAGAGAAAATTGACACGACAAACAAATGGTGACGACATGAACTACTGTAAGCTGCATGTTCTCATAACCACCGTGAATATCAGCACACGAGTCTCAGACCAGCAAGGTGACTCAGCTGGTACACTGGTCACCAAGCCCAACGACCTGGGTTCAATCCCTGTGGCCCATATGGTGGAGGGAGAGAACTGAGTTCCACAGGTTTTCCTCTGAATTCTGCGTGGGTGCTGTGGCATGCGTTTGTGCCCACAGAAGAAATAAAATGTAACATTTTTAAAGATTTTTTTATTATAAGCCGGGCGGTGGTGGCGCACGCCTTTAATCCCAGCACTCGGGAGGCAGAGCCAGGCGGATCTCTGTGAGTTCGAGGCCAGCCTGGACTACCAAGTGAGTTCCAGGAAAGGCGCAAAGCTACACAGAGAAACCCTGCCTCGAAAGAAAAAAAAAAAAAGATTTATTTATTATGTATACAGTGTTCTGTCTGCATATATGGCTGCAGGCCAGAAGAGGGCATCAGATCTCGTTCTAGATGGTTGTGAGCCACCATGTGGGTGCTGGGAATTGAACTCAGGACCTTGGGAAGAGCAGCCAGTGCTCTTAACCTCTGAGCCATCTCTCCAGCCCAGTGTAACATATTTTTAAGATAAGAACCTTTGGGCTGGGGCTTAACTGGGTGGCTCCCCAGTTAAGGCCACCTGCTTTTGCAGAGGACCCTGGCTTGGTTCCTATGGTGATATTTTATTTGTATTAAAATGTTATTTGTATGTTAATAAATAAATTTGCCCGGGGTCAGAGCTATTAGCAAGCATAGGAAAGCAGGGCAGTGGTGGCGTACGCTTGTAATCCCAGCACTTGGTAGGCAGAGCTAGGTAAGTCTCTGTGTGTTCAGGGATACAGCCAGTATTGGATACACATGCCTTTAATCTCAATACCAATCATAGAAAACCTGGAGGTCTATACAGGCAGACCGTGATGAGGCGGTCATGTGGTTGGGTTTACAACCAATGAGAAGGCAGAACAGGAACTCTATATAAAGACTTTAACACAAGGGTAGCTCTGGTTTGGAGAGGTAGGACCACCGCAGGAGGAAGGGTAAAGTTTTAGCTTTTAGCTCTGACCTCTTGGCTTTCTTCTTTGCATTGGTTCTGTGTTTCTTTTTTAATAAGAAGGTTGGTTACATCTACAGGTTCCCAGTACCGTGCTAAGCAGCTGACAACCACTTGTAACAGCAGCTCTAGGACATTCAATGCCCTCTTTTGGTCTTTACGGGCACCTGGGCACATAAGACATTCACTCACACATTCACATAAGTAAAAGTAATAAAACTGAATCTTCAGAAAAGATAACAGTCTCTGTTACCTGCTGAGGAACACCTTCATGCTTGCCATTTTAATCACGGTCCTTCCCTCCTCCGTAAGTATTCGGGATGTCAACTTTGACAGTAACCACAGAACTAGGCTTTACCGCTCAGCTACACATCCTTACACACTAAAGTTTAGCTTGCCTTTAAATTTTTTTTGTTTGAGGGACTGGAAAGATGGCTTAGTGGTTAAGGAAACTCTTTGTTCTTGTAGAGGACCCTGATTAGATTCCCAGCACCCACATGGCTGCTCATGGCCATCTCTTAGCTCTGGTTTCAAGGGATCTGATACTGTCACCTGACCAACTGAAGCATCAGGTATGGCATGCAGGTGGTGCACATACACGCCAGCAAAACACCATATACACAAAATACAAACCAATCTTTTAGAAAACGTTTGTTTGTCTGTTTGTCTGTTTGTCTGTCTGTTTGACTCTCTCCCTGATGGCTGGCTCTCATCTCACTGGAAGGTGCTGTGCACGGCTGCTGAAGAGAACAGCCATCATTGCTCCCACCCTGTAGTGCTGTGGAATGTTATTTTAACTAGGCAAAGATGGGTTGCATTTGCTTATGCTGCAGAATATTATTACACCTGTGGAAAGGGGTGTTACATTTGTTCTGCTGCGTTTGTTTACTGATGTAAAGATGTGCTGCATTTGTTTTACCTTGTGTGCCTAAGGCACCTGATTGGTTTAATAAACAGCTGACCCAGAAGGTTAGAGAGATTTTACTATGGAGGAGAAACTTGGGGATACTGGCCTACCTTAGTGAGGCAGGGCAGAGCCATCAACCCAACAGTGTCCACAGCTGGGTCAGGGCCCTGCCAGGGTCAAAGCATGGGGCAGTTCTTTGCCCAGTGGTTAGCATTACCACACTTGAAGCAAGCTTCAGGTAGAGTCTGTTGCTGCCCATATTTTATGGAGATAGCCTCAGCTCCTGCTACCAGGTATTTTGTCTATCAGAGGAAATCTTTTTTTCATTAAAGACCTTAAGTACCACATTCACAGTTCTTTCTGAGGGGTTTGAGGGCCACCATCTAATCTATTAAGTAAATAAACTTTACTTGTTTTTTTTTTTGTTACTTGCTTCAGGCTTAACCTTGACAACATATACAGAAAGCTAAAGATTGTCCTTATAAATAAATTTCAATTGTACTTAACATACTACAAGCATAGTTCTGAGCACATTAAAGAATTTGATCACTTATAAGGTGACTGACGATGAACTTGTGTGTCTTAATTACCTTTGACAGTTTACAAGTTAGTAGCTGTCCTAGTTACTGTTCTATTGCCGTGAACAGACACCATGACCAAGGCAGCTCTTATAAAAGAAAGCATTTAACTGGAGCTTGCTTACCGTTCAGAGGTTTAGTCCATTATCAACACGGTGTGGAGCATGGCAGCATGCAGGCAGACATGGTGCTGGAAAAGTATCTGAGAATTTTATATCCAGCTCTGCAGGCAGCAGGAAGAGGCAACACTGGGTCTGGCTTGGACTTTTGAAACCTCAGAGTCCATCCCCCAGTGACACACTTCCTCCAACAAGGCCACACCTCCTCCAATATGGCAGTAGGATCATGTCTGGGGAGGGCTCAAGAGGGACTCATTGTGAATCATGTCGAACTACCCTGTCCCCTCATGGCATCACTTTAGGTCCACAGGTCCAGGGGTAAACTTAGAATCTAGATGCTTGTAGGATCAGCCTTGTATCTAAGCATTTATTTAAACAAATGAGTCATGCCCTCCAGTTTGTTATGAAGCACTAGCTCTTCTGTGACAGGTCAAAATTACAATTATGTTCTGTGGTGGGCCTTTCACTGGGAAATGCAACAGGATCCAGAATAGGGTGGGGAATGAAAGAGCTGGAGGATGGGGAGGTGAATTGTGAGTGCTGTCTTTTGGATATGATATAGCTGATGCACACATGAACTCACAACAGTTGTGGTCATCTGCACAAGATTAGCACAAGATAAAACCAGTCAAATTCCAGCACAGGCAAGGAGAGATATGGGGTCCCGAGGCCCTATCACTAGTTGAGGAGCTTTGGGCAGCTGACGGCCACTGGGGAGAAAGAATCACTTTTTGTTTGAGATGTGGCTGCAGGTAGGTTGCCCGTGCCCAGTGATGACACCATACCCATTCATACAAGGTCAGACCTAGTTGAACTCAAGGACATATTGATAATAATAATGCAAAAAAAGAGGACAGGAAGTTGGGAGAGAGACAGGTTGGTGGGTCCTGGGGGAAGTTGGAAGGAGATAGTTGGAGCAGATAAGATCAAAATATGTTGTATACATGTCTGAAATATTCAAAGAATAAATAAAAATATTATTTTTTAAAAGTCAATTGCTTTTTAATACACCAGCCCAAAGCAAGTGAAAGTTAAAATTAAAATTATAATGCCATTCATATTAGTATAAATAATGAAACATGTAGATATAAATATAATAAAATACATACAGGATCATATCCAAAATTGTGGTGAATGAAATAAAAGAAGATCTAAATGTATAAAAATGTTTGTGGCCAGGTGTGGTAGCGCACATCATTTATCCCAGCACTCCAGAGGCAGAGGCTGTTCGATCTCTGAGTGTGAGGCCAGCCTGGACTATAGAGTGAATTGCAGGCCAGTCAGTATACATGGGGAGACCTTGTTTCATAAGAGAACCCTCCCACCCTGCTTCATTTGTTTAAGATAAAGTCTTACTCTGTAGCCTATCTAGCCTGGCCTGGAGCTCATTGTGTAGACAACATCATGGCAAAGTGCTGGGATTCTTAGCTGTTGGTGATCCATTTGTTGTGGTTTCCCCATGTGCTTCTGTCTTCTACCAGAGGTGATTTTGTCTACAAAAAGGAAGAATGGCAAAGTTGGGGTGGTGACTTGAAACAAAATGGCCTCATAGGCTCATAGGGAGTGGCACTATTGGGAGGTGTGGCCTTGTTGGAGTAGGTGTGGCTTTGTTGGAGGAAGTGTGTCACTGGGCTTTGAGGTTTCAAATGCTCAAGCCAGGCCCAGTGTGTCAGTCTCTTCCTGCTGCCTTCTTTTCTGGATTTAGAACTCTCAGCTCCTTCTCCACCACAATGTCTGCCTGCATGCCGCCATGCTTCCTGCCATGATGATAATGGACTAAACCACTGAACTGTAAGCCAGCCCCAATTAAATGTTTTCCTTTATATGAGTTGTTGTGGTCCTGGTGTCTCATCACAGCAATAAAACCCTAAGACAGTTGGCCACTTGACTAACTCATCCAGGGCTTTTAGATAGGGCTGGTGAATATTTCGTTGTCAATCACTGTGGTGGCATCTGCCTCATTATCCTAGACTCTGGGTTCCCATCATGGCCAGTTTCCTTCTTCAGGCAGGGCCGGGGAACATCCAACATAGTCACTCTGCTGGCTTCATTCTCAGTTCTGGCAAGCTTCCCTGAGGTTGTGAAATAAGCCAAGCCCTCATCAAAGAGCATCTAGAGACTGCCTCAGATGGGACTTGTCTTTCGACCAAAGACCTGTTTCTGCCTGCACTATTGCTACTGCTGGGAATCTCCTCTGAAAGGGCCTCAGTTGGCCTGGTGGAGTACAGTCCCAGCTGCTTAGAAAGCTAAGGCAGGCGATCACTCAAGCCCAGGAGCCCAAGCCAGTCAATGGACTGTCTAGTCTGGGATATACAGAGAGACCTTGTTTCAAAAAAACAAAATGAAACTAAAACAAAACAAAACAAACAAACCAGGTGGTTAATTGACCAGAAGGTTCTTTGTGGAAGATTTTTCTTTCCCTGTCGTGGGTAAGTTCAGAACATGGTGTGGTGGTTTGAATGAGAATGGCCCCCATAAGCTAATGCATTTGAACCCTTGTTGCATAGCTAGCTGGTGGAACTGTTTTTAGGAAGGATTAGGAGGCGTGGCCTTGGTGGAGGAGGTGTGTCACTAGGGGTGGGCTTTGAGGTTTCTAAAGCTCACAATAGGTTCAGTTTCTCTTTCTCTGTGACTCAAACTTTTGGATCAGATGTGAGTTCTCAGCTACTGTTCCAGTAAAATGCCTGCCTGCCTGCTGCCATGCTCCTTGTCACGATGGTCATGGATACCCTCTAAAACTGTGAGCAAGTCCCCCAATGAAACTCTTTCTTCTATAAGTTGCCTTAGTCTCTTCATAGCAATGGAAAAGTAAGACACATGAGTAGGGATACTCCAGGTTGCCCCAGGGAAAAGGGCCCTGTCCTAGGCTCCACAAATTTAGAGGCTGTCACATGTCACAAGAATATGTATAGAAAATTGCATGGGCATATCTTGGGGTCTAGTGGGCAGATCATTGCTGACATAGCACCAAACTATGATTTTCTTGAAACAGCCATTCTTTTGACTGATATTTAGACTTCAGGGAAAAGCCAGGTATAGTGGCTCATGCCTGTAATCCCAGCACTCAGGAAGCTCAGGCAAGAGTTCTGGGCCAGCCTGGACTCCAATGTGAGAACCTTTCCCAAGAAAAGAAAACAAACAGACTCCAGGAAAATGTTTTTGTACAATGTTTGTCTACTGTTTTATAAGGAAAAGGTGGCTCTTTATTGATACTGTGAAGATGTGGTTGCTGTGCCTCTGCAGATCTTGGAGGTAACCACTCCTTTGAAGTGCTGGGAAGATGGAAGCTTGGTGAAAGAAGGGAAAAAAATGAACTCATTGAACCCTTCCTGTAATCAGACATTCCTCTCCTGCCCACCTGTTCTGAAACATCTGGCATTTGCTTTCCAAATAATTGACTTGGAGGCTTAATATAAATTATAAATGTTCAGCTGATAGCTCAGGCTTGTTACTAGCTAACTCTTACACTTAAATTAACCCATAATTCTTATCTATGTTTAGCCATGTGTCTTGGCACCTTTTCTCAGTACGATATTCTCATCTTGCTTCTCTGTGTTTGCCAGCAACTCTCTTACTCCGTACTTCTCCTGCCCATCATCCTTAGTTTTGTCACCCTGCCTATACTTCCTATCTGGCTACTGGCCAATCAGCATTTTATTAGACCAATTTGAGTGACACATCTCATTATTCCACAGCACCTTCCTTTCAGATAGCATGTGTCTTAGAGTTTCTATTGTTGTGATAAAGACCATGACCAAGCTGGGTAGTGGTGGCCCACATCTTTAATCCCAGCACTTGGGAAGCAGAGGCAGGTGAATCTCTGTGAGTTACAGACTAGACTGGTCTACAAAGTGAGCTCCAGAATAGCCAGAGCTGTTACACAGAGAAACCAAAAAAACCAAACCAAGCAAACAAACAAAAAGATCACAGCCAAAAGCAACTTGGGGAGGAAAGGGTTTATTTGGTTTACACTTCCACATTACAGTCCATCATTGGAGAAAGTCAGGGACAAACTCAAGGCAGGAACCTGAAGGCAGGAACTGAAGCAGAGGCCAGAGAGGAATGCTGATTACTGGCTTCCTATAGCTTGGTCAGCTTGCTTTCTTACCACTAAGGACCACCAGCCAGGGGTGGCCCCACTCATCATGGACTGGGACTTCCCACTCTTCAATCGTTAATCAAGAAATGACCTATAGGTTTGCCTAGAGACCAATATGATGGGGGAATTTTTTCAGTTGAGGTCCTGTTGTTGTGGGGTATTCATCAGAGAAGGCTGCTCCAATATGGGTTTAAGCCAATAGAAAGTCTTTATTAGCCAGTCAGCGAGTACACAGGGTGTTTGGGATCCAAGTATAGCCCCGAGCCTTTCTCAGGGTGAGCTTTTAAGTACAAAAACCATGTCCTGGGTTCACATACTTCAGTTAACAAGAACAGTTAGGCAGAAGCAGAACTGCAGAAGCTAAAAAGCCAGGTTATACATTTAGAGACTTTCCCAGAACTATGGACTTTGATGGATTAGGTCTTTGTTTTCGTTTTGGCAGGTGGTACTGTCTATGTGCTGAGTTTGATGGCCTGAGTGGCACTTCCATCATGGAGTCAGGTGTGCTAAGGCAGTGGCTCTCAACCTTCCTAATGCTGTGACCCTCATGTCATGATGACTCCCAACCATAAAATTATTTCATGCTACTTCATAACTGTAATTTTGTTAATGCAAATATCTGATATGCAGGATATCTGATATTCGACTCCTGTGAAAGGGTCATTTGTTCCAGAGGGGTCATGACTCACAGGTTGAGAACCATTGTGTTAAGGTCTGGTGCCCTGTTACACTATCCTCCCAGACAACCCGAGTATGTAGGGGCTGGGGGGTGGTTTAGTTCTCAGCACCAACGGGAGGCAGCTCACAACCAGCACAGCATGAGTTCAGCTAATTCCAAGGCAGCCAAACATTATTTACAGCATTACTGTGGGGCCTGGGATGGACCTTGACCTTGTGCTCCAAGATGGAAGGCAACACAGACTAACAGCTCAGCAGCACTTACTAATTCAGGACTGCTCTTTTAAAATTCAAAGTTTGGGGTGACCATTCTATTTGGAGAATGCCACCATTTCTTTTTTTTTTTAATCATGATTCCCCCCCTACTTCTTTCTATTATGAGCACAGATGATTGATTAGTTACATTCTTAAAAACCTTCTACTGCTTGCTGTCTGTAGTAGCCTGAAATGGTGAGGTATCAGAAATCTCTCTCTCTCTCTCTCTCTCTCTCTCTCTCTCTCTCTCTCTCTCTCTCTCTCTCTCTCTCTCTCCCTTCCTTCCTTTGTGTGTGTGTGTGTGTGTGTGTGTGTGTGTGTGTGAGAGGGGGGGGGAGGGGGAGGGGAGGGGGAGAGGGAGAGGGGGAGAGGGAGAGGGGGAGAGGGAGAGGGAGAGAGGTCTTATATGTCCCGGGCTAGCCTTAGACTTACCATGTAGCACAGGATGACCTTGAATTCCTGATCCTCCTGCCTCCACTTCCCAAGTGCTGGGATTACAGACTCACATCTTGATTATATCACACTTGGATCTTTCTCCTCCACTTTTTTTTTTCTTCACGTTTTTCTGTTGTTTCCAAATCCTCTACTTTCTCCTGATTTTCCCTTTGTGTGTCCTGGAAAAGACTCTAAAGACAAGTTTCTGTTGTTGGGCAGAATGAAACTTCTCTTGACCAAGAGTCTGATTCATAGAAACTCCAATGGATTTAAGAGAATTGATTCACTCAGTGGCTATTCACTGAGTGCCTGCCTGCTAGGTGCCTGGCAGTACTCCAGGAGTTGGGATCACACAGGACACATTCATTCTCTGAAACAGAACCACAAACAGTAGAGATGGGGGCTGGGGAGATGGCCCAGTTCCCAATACCAACACGAGGCAACTCACGACTACCTGTAACTCCAACTACAGCAGGTCTGACACCCTGTTCTGTCTTCTACGGACACACAGACACACAGACACACAGACACACACACACACACACACACACACACAAATATTAAAAATAAATGTAAAATCTTAAAAACCAAACAAGTAAATGAACACAACACAGCAGAGATGCACCTCAGGGGTAGAGCACTTACCTAGCATCTTCAAGGCCCTGGGTCCCATCCTCAACACCAAAGGATGGAGCAGAAGGTTGAGGATAGAGATTGAAGTAAGGCCTGACTAGGAGATGAATTGAAATCTGAATTGATTTGTGTATTTGAGTCTTACTACCCATGACATTCTTTTAACATTTTGTATAAAACCTACACAACAAGCCATATTTTAAATGGACATACTTGGTAATAATGACAATGAAATACATTTGTGTGTGTTGCTGAGGACGGGACTCAGGGTCTCTCCCACATTAGTAGTAGAGCAAGAGCTCACCATTGAGATGTTTTTGGGTGCTATATGAATAAGTACTTAAGTTTGAAATTATATTTTTAAGCTGGGCATTGTGGCATAGGCCTGTAACCCTAGCACTTGAGAGACTGAGATAGGAGGGTGGTGATCTGGGGGGAAGCCTGGACTGCACAACAAGACCTTGTCTATTTTTGTTTTGTTTTTTCTCTTCTTCCCCCCAACTCCACCTTTTTGTTTTGTTTTGTTTTGAGGAAGAGTTTTACTATGAAGCTTTGGGTGACCCAGAGCTTGCTATGTAGACGAGGCTGGCCTTGAACTCATAGAGATCCACCTGCCTCTGCCTCCTGAGTGCTGGGATTAAAGGCATGTGCCACCACGTCTGGCCATTTTTTTAAGTCTCTTTCTTTCTTTCTTTCTTTCTTTCTTTCTTTCTTTCTTTCTTTCTTTCTTTCTTTCTTTCTTCCTTCCTTCCTTCCTTCCTTCCTTCCTTCCTTCCTTCCTTCCTTCTTTCTTTCTTTCTTTCTTTCTTCTCTCTCCCCCCCTCTCCCTCCCTCTCTTCCATCTTTTCTTTCGTGTGTGTGTGTGTGTGTGTGTGTGTGTGTGTGTGTGTGTGTGTGTTGCTGAGGATCAAACCCAGAGTCTTGTACATGCTAGGCAAGGACCCTACCACTTTACCTCACAGCCCCCCTTTTTTTGTTTTGAAATAACATTGTAGGGTATTTGGTTTTGTTTAGTTGGTTTTTGTTTTTGGCCTTGACCTTGCTATGTGGCTGAGGATGGCCTTGAATTTCTGGCTCTCCTGCCTGTTTGCTTTAAGCAGTGCTATGGATTGAACCCAGGGCTAAGTGTGTACCAATTTCGGCACGTCCCTAGGCCTGCTCCTTTGTTTTTTAGGTAAGATCTCATGTGTCCTCGTGTGGGAGTTTGAATGTAGTTGGCCCCCGTAATCTCATAGGGAGTGGCACTATTAGGAGGTGTGGCTTTGTTGGAGTGGGTATGGCCTTGTTGGAGGAAGTGTGTCACTGTGGGGGTGGGCTTTGAGGTTTCCTATGCTCAGGATAGCACCCAGTGTCTCAGTCGATTTCTTGCTGCCTTCTGGTCAAGATGTAGCCAGCACCACATCTGCCTGTATGCCACCATGCTGTCTGTCATGATGATAATGGACTAAACCTCTGAAATTGTGAGACCCCTCAATGAAATGTTTTCTTTATATGAGTCGCCATCTTCATGGTGTCTCTTCACAGCAACAAAAGCCCTAACTAAGACACATAGGCTGGCCTCGAATTCCTTATGTACCCAAGGGTGAATTTACCTTTTAATCTTCCTACATCCTGGGTGCTGGAATTAAAGGCATGCCCCCAACCCAGTTTATGTGGAGCTGGGGATTGAACCTAGGACATTCTGCATGCTAGGCAGGCCTGCTACCAACTGAGCTGGGTTCCCAGTGTTCCTGAAATCTTTGGCTTGGCTTGATTGGTTTGCACTAAGATTTAGTAAGGTGAGCCCTACTACAGACAGTGAGACTTGCCCCTAGCAATCCTGATGAATCACCTGGGCATTCTGCCATCCCGTGAGCAATGCCATCAAGAAATTGATGGCCAGCCAGTTGCTGCAGACCAGCTCATAGGCTGTCATTGTCACATGACTAAACCCAACATGCAGACGCAGAACCCTTTTCATCTGGAACTTGACTGTGGATGGCATGATCAGAGGCTTGGAGGTCAAAAAGCCATCTTACAGCTTGGTCAGCTGCTTGACCAACTTCATATTATTTTTCTTAAAAATTCATTTACTTAGTGTGTGTGTGTGTGTGTGTGTGAGAGAGAGAGAGAGAGAGAGAGAGAGAGAGAGAGAGAGAGAGAGAGAGAGAGAGAGAGAAGGTGGGGGAGAGGAAGAGGGGGAGAGTATGGGATGCATACATGCTTTGGCACACATGTGGAGACCAGAGGATAATTTTATAGGAGTTGCTTCTCTTCTTTTACTGTTTTTTTTTTAAAATTTTTTAAGTGTGTGTGTGTGCGCCACAAGCACAGGAGCCAGCCGAGGCCAGAAGAGCGCATGGGATCCTCTGGCACCGAGTGACGGGTGGCTGTGAGCCTCTTGACATTCAACCGTATTTTGAGGCAAGGTCTCCTTCGCTTCTGTCACTTCACTGTGCACTTTAGGCTGGCTTGCCTTCTGCTGTCTGGCTGATTCTGTTTCTGCCTCCCATCTCATAAGAGGCGTGTTGGGATTCCATCTGCCTTTTAATGTGGGTTTCAGGGACTGAACTCGGAGCCTCAGGCTGTTGTGGCAAGCACTTTTACCCACCGAGTCGTCTTTCGAACCCCCAACTTCATATTGTGTGTTTCTTCTGTACCCTTGTCAATGCCTGCAATAGGCAGAGCTGTGGCGTCATCACAGGGCTGCTGGTTCTTCAGTATGCACACAGAGAACTTGGGGCAGAGAGTGCACTTAAACTTGATGGTACCTGAGAAACACTTGTCCTCCTGAGGGGCATCATTCTTCAGGCTGCTCTGTAGATCCACTATTTCCAGAAAGTTCCTGTGTTTGCATTGCCTCCTGCGCAGCACTTGGCACACCACCTCTTACAAAGTGTTATGAAAGACTTCACTGCTCACTCTGTGATAGCCAGCTGGAAAAGAGCCCCCATCCCTCTCCCTCTCTTTTGATAGTCTTGCTACGTAGCCCAGGCTGTCTTGTAACTTGCTGTATAATGCAGCTGCTTTCAAACACACATCCGTCCTCTTTGCTTTTAGCCTCCCGAGTACCACGAGTACGGATGTGTGCTGCTATATGGTGCTACATTTGTGTTATTGTAAATGTATTTTATTTATTTTACTATCGTTGTTGTTTTGAGACAGAGTCTCATTGTGTAGCTTAGGCTGCCCTCAGACTCATGATAATCCTCCTGGTTTAGAATCCTGAGTTCTGAGGTTACAAGTACATGTCATCACATCCGGTGTGAGGTGTGTTTGTTTCAAATTATCTATTTATTATTATTATTACCATTGCTATTATTACTATTTTGAAACAGGGTCTTCCTATTGTTAATCTCACCAGTCAAGAATAAGACCACTACTACAGTTTAAAGCCAAATTTGAAGCAAGCTTTAATTAAATACTAGCCAGGTTGATAGAGTCTCTGGTCAGGTGCATCTCTGGGTTTTCAGAAAATGTACACTAGTCATGCCTTACAGAGGCTTAAAAAGGCAACCCCACAAGACTACCATATTTCCCATCAGGTCCAACCACAGGCGAACATATATCCTGATGTATTTCCTGCCTATGCACCGCCTGCTTACACCCAGTTGGGGCAGGTGTACATCCTGATGTTTTTCCTGCCTACATACCCCCGAACCCCCACATGTGATCAAGCACATCTGGTGCAGGTGTAGATGGGTCAAACAAACTTGTTTAGGGGAGTGGAAGCATAAATAGCCTCCAGTATTTGACTTTGGTTCTCACACTATGTACATAGCATGGCCTTAAACTCATGGCAATCCTTCCTCAGCCTCCAGAGTGCTAGGATTATAGGTGTTTACTGCCAGACCCGGCCATTTCTAGTTTTCAAACACTAATACTGGGAATGTTTTTCATTGCTTCAGCATATCATGACTTGTCTAGACAATTCCAAGATGATTGTTAAGTGAACAAAACAAAACAAAAACAAAAGCCAACTACGGCTGGGCCTGGTGGCTCATGTTTAATCCCAGCATCTAGGAGGCTGAGGCAGGAGGATTATCATGGGTTGGAGGTCAGCCTTGGCTACATGATGAGTTGTAAGCCAGTTTAGGCTACACAGAGAGAGTCTGTCTCAAACAATAGCAACAACAAAACAAAAAAGAAACAAAAATAACAGTGCCACCACCAACAAAACCAAAACCAAAAAACCACTGTGCAAAAGGTGATCTCAGCCAGATGTGGTGGCACGTGCCTGAAAATCTCAGCTCTTGGGAGATATAAACAGGAGGGTCAGGAGTTCAAGGTCTGACCAGGCCTTGTAAGACACACACACACACACACACACACACACACACACACACACACACACGGGATTTCTTGGTCTGGGGAATAGCTCAGTGGAAAAGCATTTATTTCAGAGAGTAAGGACCTGAGTTTGGATCCCCTGACTCACCCCAGACCCTAAAGCTGGAAGCAGAGCTTGACCATGCTCCTACAGCAAGATGGGAGGTGGAGACAGGAGAATGACCAGCAGTCTATCATATCAGCAAAAAATAAGAGACCCCATCTCAACCCAGGAGGAAGGGAGGGAAGACACCAAGGTTGTTTCTTATTTGTGGGTCTGTTTCCTTTTGTGGGCTTTATTGCCATTTTATTTTGAGACAGAGTCTTCTTACATAGTCCAAGCTGGCCTTGACTTCATGGCTATCCTCCTACCTCAGTCTTTTGAGTGCTAAGATTACAGGCATGCACCACTATACCTGGGTACGAATAGTCTGGGTAATGCATTCATCAGTGTTATTATAATTTTCATAATTTGCATGTATTTGCCATTATGTAATGACCTTATTTATTTATCGTGCTGCCTTTTGCTGACATCTGCCTCATCTGCTGCCAAAACAGTAATCCCGGCTTGTCCCTTGTTAATGTAGGAATATCCTCTTACATGGCTGTTCTCTGAATAACGTTCTTGGTTTGTGTTTCTTATAGGCAACACATTTTTAGATTGTTTTTCTATCCAGGAAGCCACTGTTTGATAGAAGAATTCAGCTGTTGTCATTTAATGCCCGAATTTGTAACATTTTTTCCATGCCATGCTTCTTTTTAATTTTTATGTACCACCTCATTTTCAGTTTGTGGTACTTTCAACTTGGTTTCCTTTTAAATCACATCAGCAGATGATCTGAATAAATCCATCTTCCTAAGATTTTCAGTTATGCTTTTAGAAAACTATTAGCACTCATATTTACTTCTATTATTAACCTGAGTCCTTTGAATTAATTCTCTCTCTTTTTTCCCCTGTTTGTACTACAGGGACTCTAGACTCATGTAAATTAAGTAAGTGCTCTACAGTGAGCAACAGTCCTGGGCTTCAAGTGGAGAACATTAAAAATCTACCTTTTAATGGATAGAACTGTGGCTCAGTGATAGACACCTTGTCTATCATATATGGCCCTGGGTTTGATACCCAAAGGTGATAAAATAAAGGCAAGGTTTTTGTTTGTTTATTTTTTTTTTTAAAGACAAGGTCTGTCTGTGTAGCACTGGCTATCCTGGGCTGGCTTTGAACTCACAGAGATCTGCTTGTCACAGGGATCTACCTGCCTCTGCCTCCTCAGTGCTGGGATTAAAGGCCTGTGCCTGTATTAGTCAGGGTTCTCTAGAGGAACAGAACTTATAGAATCTGTCTGTCTATCTAGAAAGAGGCTTATTAGAATGGCTTACAGGCTGTGGTCCAGCTAGTCCAACAATGGCTGTCTACCAATGGAAGGTTCAAGAATCCAGTCATTATTCAGTCCACAAGGTTGGATGTCTCAGGGCTGCTCTTCGGTCTACGTCAGAATCCTGAGAAGGAGGCTCTAATGCTAGTGAAAGAACAGACTTGCCAGTGAGAAGGGAGGACAAGCAGGCAGAGAGCAAGCTTCCTTCTTCCATGTCCTTCATATAGGCTGCCAACAGGTGTGGCCCAGATTAAAGGTGGATCTTCCCACCTCAAAATATTCAGATTAAAAGTGGGTCTTCTCACTTCAAATGATTTAATTAAGAAAAAAATCCCTCATAGGTGTGCCCAGCTACTTGGGTTTTAGTAAATTCCAGATGTAGTCAAGTTGACAAGCAAGAACAGTCATCTCAAGTTCATCCCTTATCAACTTGATACACAACCATATCTCCTTATGCCATGCTTAGCTTCCAAATGAAAACAATAACCAGGTCATAATTATGCCTAACATGATACAACTATCCCTTGTACAACTGCAAAAACATTATAACTTTCGAATAGGTGGCAATGTCCCTTGAATATTCTTTTAGTGTCCCAAACTTAAATATGATAACTATTTATACTCTTTTAATTTAAGTTACATCATATGATAAAGAAATTATATGAGGAAAGAAAACACAAACATCTGTACAAACACATTCTTCACAAAATGTGACAGAAACACTCATGTCAATTATAATGCTTATTTCTGCAACTAGTCACATGGCCTTAGCTGGCATTTGTAACTACTTTGCTCTACTACCCATTCTGTATTTCCTCCACCCTTGGTAAGAACCTCAGAAGGTCTTGGCTCTTTTCCTGGAGGAGTGACCCACACCTTCATTCCTGAAGGGTCCGTGTGCTTTGTCATGTTGCCCGGATTAGACTGTTGTAGTTTCCCATTGACTTTAATCACAGGACAGGGTAGCACCAAGAGAAGCCCTAAAGGATCTCCTGCACTCCAGACATAATCCTTCTTATCTTCATTGTGGAGAAGCAATCTGATTTCTCCATGGTGATCTGGATCAATCACCCCTCCTAACACTGCTATTCCTTTCTCAGCCTGTTGGCTTAAGGGCTTCGGAAGCCCTAAGTGGCCAAGGGAAGTCTGAGCTTCCAGTTCAATGGAATGTTTGTTGTGTCTCCTGGCTGGAGCATTTTGTTTCCTCCCTCTGGAACCAAAACAACTAAGCCAACAGAACTTAAAGTCATGGGAACAGGAAACAAAATTTTCCTGGTGGGTCACTAGGGGTGATAGTGAGTGGAACTATTCCCTTTTCCACACCTTGATTCCTGGACCCGTGGCTCCTGGCTATGGAAGAAAAGGTACCATATACTGGATACTGATTCAAAGCATATACTGCCTTCTGGAAAAATCTGTCGCAGCCCTCCAGGCTACTGACACTTAATTGGCACTGTAACTTGTAAAATCAAAAGACCATTCCACCTTTCTATCAGTTCATTTGCTTCATTATGGTGAGGAACATGGTCAGATTAGTGGATTCCACAATCCTGGGCCCATGGTCACACTTCTCTGGCTGTTAAATGAGTTCCTCGGTCAGAAGCAATAAGTGTAGAATAGCATGATGGTAGGTAAGGTGTTCTGTAAGTCCATGGATGGTGGTTTTGGCAGAAGCATTATGTGCAGGAAAGGCAAATCCATAACCAGAATAAGTATTTAGTCCAGTAAGGACAAAGTGTTGTCTTTTCCACAGAGGAAGTGGTCCCATGTAGCTGTATTACTCAGGGTTCTTAAGAGTAAAGAGTAACAGAATTTATAAAATTAATCTCTCTATATATATAGAAAGGGGATTTATTAGAATGACTAACAGGTTGTGGTCCAGCTAATCCAACAATGGCTGCCTATAAGAATGGAAGGTCCAAGAATCCAGTAGTTGCTCAGTCCCTGAGGCTGGATGTCTCAGCTGGTCTTCAGTATGTGCTGGAATCCTGAAGAAGCAGGCTCTGATGCCAGCGAAGGAATGGATTTGCTGGTGAGGTGAAGGCAAGCAGGCAAAGAGCAAAAGCTTCCTTCTTTCATTTTCTTATATAGGCTTCCAGCAGAGGGTGTGGCCCAGATTAGGGATAGGTCTTCCCACCTCAGAATATCTGCATTAAAGGTGGATTTTTCTCACCTCAAAAATCAGGATTAGAAGTAAATCTTCCTACTTCAAATTAAGTAAAAATCCTGCACATGGATGCCCTTTTATTTTTGAGTTTCAGTTAATTCCACAATTGACACTCAAGAATAGTTATCACAGGTTGCTGGCTGGTCACCCTGAGGAGTGCCATATCTGGGGCTCAGTGTTGGTCTCTGCTATACAGATCTGTCACTCAGGAGCAGCCATAGCTAGGTCAGCCTTGGCGAGTAGAAGTCCAGGTTATTGAGCCCATGCATAACATCATCTCTGCCACCATGGTCACTTTGTTCATGGCCCCATTGGGCAATGACAAGAATGGCTGGGGAAAGATGCTGACTGTCCACAGAATGGGTCATCCTATTTACTTGATTATTGAACTTCTCCTCTGCTGATGACCATTTACATGGGACACAATTACCTTCACATCCTTTGCCCATTTGCAGAGACCTATCCACATATTTCTTCCCCATATTTCTTTCTCCTAAATTTTCCAATCATGCACTTTCCAAGTCCCTGACC
Organism: Peromyscus eremicus; assembly: GCF_949786415.1. NCBI lineage: Eukaryota > Metazoa > Chordata > Mammalia > Rodentia > Cricetidae > Peromyscus > Peromyscus eremicus. Next base: position 7,588,369 of record NC_081439.1, on the reverse strand, counting down.
ATCCAGCCAATCCATTGGCTACATCCATTGGCCCATGAGTCAATGAACTATAGAAAATCTGAGCTGGGCAGTGATGGTTCATGCCTTTAATCCCAGCCCTTAGGAGGCAAAGGCAGGTGGATCTCTGAGTTTAAGGCCAGTCAGAGGAACTCTGGTCTACAGAGTGAGTTCTACGACAGCCAGTGCTATACACAGAGAAACCTTGTCTCAACAAAACAAAACAAAACAAAACAACAACAACAACAACAAAGAAAGAAAGAAAAAAAAGAAAGAAAGAAAAAGTAAATCTGGTTATTTCTCCTTCCAAATAAAATCTATGACCATGTGTATTGCCTCGATTTCTGTCCACTGTGAAGATTTACCTTCATTGGTGCCTTTCAGGGTTGTCTCAGAAAGAGATTATCTTAAGTCAGTGTTCTATTGCTAGGAAGAGAAACCATGACCATAGCAACTCTTATAAAGGGAAACATTTAGTTGAGGCTGGCTTATAGTTTCAGAGGTTTAGTCCATCATTAACATGGTGGCATGCAGGCAGACATGGAGCTAGAGAAGTAGCTGAAATTTCTATATTCAGATCCACAAGCAGCAGGGAGAGAGAGAGAGCTACTGGGCTTGGCTTCGGCTTCTGAAACCTCAAAGCCCACCCCCAGTGACACACGTCCTCCAACAAGGCCACACCTACTCCAACAAGGTCATACCTTCTAATCCTTTCAAATAGTGCCACTCCCTAAGCATTTAAATATATGAGCCTATGAAGGTCATTTTTATTTGGACCATCACAGGGGTTGTAATGCTGCAGCTGATCACTTCTGGGTGCATAGTATGTAGAACCATCAGTAAACCAGGCCCTAGTGTAGTCAAATGTTTCAGTTACAAGGCTCTGCAGTCCTGTGGCCTGCTTATAGAATAATCATTCTGAAGCTTATATTAATTATAACTTCCCGGCTAGCTCAGTTGGTAGAGCATGAGACTCTTAATCTCAGGGTCGTGGGTTCATGCTTCATGTTAGGTGCCACTTATTACGATCAATCCATGTGAGTCTATTAAATGGATAACAGAATTTATTAAGATATAAATTAAGGAAAAATACTCCTGATTATAAAATGGAGTAGACAGAAGAAGTCATCCTGTGATCTGACCAGGAGTGAATCCACCTCGCAGCCAGGAGCAGGGAGCAGGGGCTGTGTACCTTCTCCATCTCCTTATCAGAGGTCATGTAAAACCACAGCAAACACTGCCTCCTTTGGGCCATATAGCCCAGGGTCATGGGCGGAGCAAATACCACTACAAATAAGGAATATGGATTAACTTAAATGTAAGAACTCATTAGTAATAAGCCTGAGCTATTGGCTGAGCATTTATAATTTATATTATGCTGCCATGTGATTATTTGGGAGCAGGGGGCCAGGACAGGAAAACTCTGACTACAGTGGGTCAGATTACACCTAGCTTATGATGGGCAGCTCAGGTGGTCGCATGGTAACTTGGTGGCCCATTGTCAAATGTTCAGTTTCCACTAAGATGCAATAGCAGGTCAAGATCTGTCTTTCAAAGGGAGAATAGTTGTCTGCAAATGATGGTGGAGCCTTGCTCCAAAATCCCAAAGGTCTCCTCAGTGATTCACCTATAGGGCCTGCCGAAGGCTCCAAACAGCACCCCTCTCTGCCACTGACACCTCAAGTACCATTAGGTTTCCTGGATCACATGGTCCAAGTGGTAGAGCAGCCTGCACAGCAGCCGGGACCTGGTGAAAAGCGTCCTCCTGTTCCAGGATCCACACAAGGCTAGCAGCTTTCCAAGTCACTTGGTATATGGGTGGGGGTAACACATCTAAGTTAAGAATGTGCTGTCTCCAGAATCCAAAAGGCCCACTAAACATTGTGCTTCTTTCTTGGTGGTGGGAGGAGCCAGGTACAAAAACTTATCCTCCACCTTAGAAGGAATATCCCTGCATGTCCCACACCACTGGACTCCTAAGAATTTCACTGAGGTAGAAGTTCTTTGAATTTTGGTTGGATTTATTTCCCATCCTCAGATGTGCACATGAATTATCAACAAGTCCAAAATGTTTTCTACCTCCTGCTCACTTGGTCCAGTCAGATAATGTCATCAATATAGCACACCAATGTGATACTTTGTGGAAGAGACAGATGATCAAGACCCCTTTGAACTAAGTTGTGACACGGGGCTGGAGAGTTAATATGTCCTTGAGGTAAAACTCCAAAGGTATACTTCTGGCCTTGCCAGTGGAAAGCAAATTGCTTCTGGTGGTCCTTATGGACAGGTACCGAGAAAAAGGCACTTGCTAGATCCATAGCTGCATACCATGTGCCAGGAGCTGTGTTGATCTGCTTAAATAAGGGCACCATGTCTGGTACAGGAGCTGCAATTGGAGTCACTACCTGATTGAGATTTCGACAGTCAACTGTCACTCTCCACGATCCATCTGTCCTCTGCACTGGCCAGACAGGAGAGTTAAAGGGAGATGTGGTGGGAACCGCCACCCCTGCATCTTTCAGGTCCTTGATGGTGGCACTCATTTCTGCAGTTCCTCCAGGGATGCCATACTGGTTTTGTTTCACTAGTTTCCCTGGCAGAGGCAAGTCTAAAGGCTTATCATTTCCAACCATAACAGCCCTCACTCCACAGGTCAGGGAACCAGTGTGAGATTCTGCCAACTCCTAAGTATATCTACCCCAATGATACATTCTGGGACGGGGGAAGTAACCGCAGGATGAGTTTGGGGACCCACTGGATCTACTATGACATTGACTTCAGCCAAATCTCCATTAGTCACCTGACCTCCATAAGCCCCCGCTTTAACTGGAGGGCCGCAGTGTTTCTTGGTCTCCTGGAATCAGCATCAATTCAGAAGCAATATCCAACAGATCCTGGAAAGTCTGGTTGTTTCCTTTCCCCCAGTGTGCAGTTACCCTTTTAACTCCCCAGGTCCCTCTGGGGAAGAACTAGAGGAAGGCTAACAGTAGAACTCTTAGGTATTTTATCAAGGTCCTTCCTCAGGGGAACCTGGCCATCCCTTTGTTCAATGGGTTCTGGGTGTGCAAAGTGACTCAAGTCTGGAAATTGGGTCACGGGCCAAGATTCCCTTGTGCCACGATCCAATGGAGCCTTTCTTTCACTTGTTTAAGAAACCTTCTGCTTATAAACATCAAACAAAAATTGAGTAGGCAGCCTATATATCTCATGTCTGCAAACACCATGATTGATGAGTCAGTACCAAGGGTCCATCCGAATCACAGCACCATAAAATTTACTTTACCTATGCTGACTGTTATGGGTTAGGCCATTATGGACATTGCTTTGTCTATGCTGCCCATTAGGATAGCTAAGATCACCTTTTCTTTGGCAATTCAGTGCTGCCACCTGGCCCCTGCTACTTCGGGGCCCAGTTAAACCCATTGCATTTAATCCATCCAATTGAGCAGCAGCATCCCCAACCCTAAGGTCTGGGACAAGGAAAAGGCTGACAATAAAGCTCTTCGGATGCGCTGGTGTCCCTCTCACCGTTTTGCGTCACGTAGGGTTAGTGAAGGGCGTGTCTTCTGGGCCTTCCCAATGTGGGGGATTAGGTTTCACACAGTGTGTCCACTGGAGCATTGAAATGTCCCTGAGCCTTAAAATCCCTTCGTCAACACTAAGCTGAGGGATGTCAGGCATCTCCAACTCCTTTTCAGTAGGCCAGCTTTTGACAAATGCTTTAACCAACCATTCATACAAACTCCCCCTCCCCCCCCCCCCCCCCCCCCCCCCCCCCAGACAGGGTTTCTCTGTGTAGCCCTGTCTGTCCTGAAACTGGCTCTGTAGACCAGGCTGGCCTCGAACTCAAATTTAGAGATTCACCTTTTTCAGGCGTGTGCTACCACCTCCAGGCTTTCAAACAAACTTTGACACTCCTTTTTTTTTTTTTTAAACTGTGCAAGCTTCCATATTAAACCTAGAATCTCCACTCAGTGGGCCCTTATCAATAAACTCAGCCAGATCCAGTTTTATGTTCCTGCCACCATTATCCCACACCAATCCATTCCCACACATATTCCCAGACTTCTGCTTGAATGAATGAGCAAATTCATTAAGCTCTTCAGTAGTGTAGCGCACCTCCTCAAGGTCTACACTTTCCACCTCCTCTCTAGGACCTGCTTTGCCTTGAGTCTGGCTATAGGTCTAGAGGCAACTATTGGTGGCCCTGAGGGACATCAGTATTGTCTTGACCGGCGTCTCCTTCAGAGAAAGTCACTGTTGATTTAGCAGACAATGAAGGATTCATTTCCTCAGTCAAAGTGGAAAAGGTACTACTTCAGGGGGTGAGGGTGAGGGTACATCTGCTGAGGGTGGAGAGACTACTTCCTCAGATGAGATAAATTCTTGCGAACCTGAGGCCTCTAGGGTTTTCCCACACATCCCCATCCCAAGTTACAGGATCCCATTTTTGTTGTTGTTTTTGTTTTTAGACAAGGTTTCTCTGTGTAGCCCTGGCTGCCCTGAAACTCACTCTGTAGACCACCCTGGCCTTGAACTCAGAGATCCGCCTGGCTCTGGAGTGCTAGGGTCAAAGGTGTGCGCCACCGCTGCCTAACCTAGATCTCATTCTCTACCAACTAATGCCCTTACTTCAACCGCTGACACCCTCTGAGGCTGAGACTTGAATTTTCACCGTAATTCAGCCAACTTTATAAAGAGGGCTTCAGTTTGATTTTCTGAAACTTGAGCTCTGGCTGCTGGAGAGAAGATTCTCTTTCAGGACACACTTAGAAAACGTTAGACTGTTTGTTGCCCTTCATCATATTCTGAGAGGCTGGAAGTCAGTTAATTTTATCACAGAGCTTACTCGTTTTCTTTGTCAATTTACCCAGAGATGCTAGGAGCAACTGATTAGCATAATTTTCCGTATTTTCCCACAAACTGTCAAAAGTTTCTCTCTGAGCTTCTGGGAGAGGTTTCAGTAACTGCAGGGGCTGGCCAATTGGAAAGCCTATTCCAGGTACTTAAAAGATTCATCCTTAGACTTCTGTTGCTCTAGAACCACTTCTGGTACAAAATTTGCATTAGTCAGGGTTCTTTAGAGGAACAGAATTTATAGAATGACTCTTTTTTTTTCAAGACAGGGTTTCTCTGTGTAACAGCTCTGGCTGTCCTGGAACTCACTCTGTAGACCAGGCTGGCCTTGAACTCACAGAGATCTGATTTTTGACAAAGAAGCCAAAAGTGTACACTGGAAAAAAGAAAGCATCTTCAACAAATGGTGCTGGCACAACTGGATATCAACATGCAGAAGACTGCAAATAGATCCATATCTGTCACCGTGCACAAAACTTAAGTCCAAGTGGATCAAAGACCTCAGCATAAATCCAGTTACACTGAACCTGCTAGAAGAGAAAGTAGGAAGTAGTCTTGAACGCATTGGCATAGGAGACCACTTCCTAAATAGAACACCAGTAGCACAGACACTGAGAGAAACAATCAATCAATGAGACCTCTTGAAACTGAGAAGCTTTTGTAGGGCAAAGGATACGGTCAACAAAGCAAAGTGACAGCCTACAGAATGGGAAAAGATCTTCACCAACCCCACATCTGACAGAGGACTGATATCCAGAATATATAAGGAACTCAAGAAATTAGACATCAAAATGCCCAACAGTCCAATTAAGAAATGGGCTATAGAACTAAACAGAGAATTCTCAACAGAGGAAGCTCAAATGGCTGAAAGACATTTAAGGAATTGCTCAACATCCCTAATCATCAGGGAAATGCAAATCAAAACAACTCTGAGATACCACCTTATGCCTGTCAGAATGGCTAAGATCAAAAACACTGAAGACACCTTATGTTGTTTTTTTTTTTTTTTTTTTTTTTTGAGACAGGGCTTCTCTGTGTAGTTTTGGTGCCTGTCCTGGATCTCACTCTGTAGACCAGGCTGGCCTCGAACTCACAGAGATCCACCTGGCTCTGCTTCTAGAGTGCTAGGATTAAAGGCATGCGCCACCGCCGCCCGGCTAACCCATATCTTTTAATATACATCTTTTTATGTAGCTCGGTTACCTTTACTCTGTACTCCCATGCTGCTTCCCTCCATCTGGCTGACAACTCTGCCTTTCTTCTTCCCAGAGTTCTCTCTCTGCCCAGAAGTACTGCCTATCTTTCCTGCCTAGCTATTGGCTGTTTATCTTTTTATTACACCAATCACAGCAATACATTTTCACACAGTGTACATATATCCCACAACAATAAATACTGATAAATTTAACGTCTAAACAAAAGCTCCCTGGGGGTCCTCAAAGTTGCTTAAGAGGTCAAGTGTAGTGATTCACGTCTATAAGGCCAGAACTGGAGAGGCTGAGGCAGGAGGATCAAGAGTTCAAGATCAAGAGCTGGAGAGATCACTCAGGGGCTGCTTTTCCAAAGGACCCGGGTTTGATTCCCAGCGTACACATGATGGCTTACAACTGTCTGTAACTCCAGTTCTAGGGGATCCAGTGTCCTCTTCTGGCCTTCACAGGAACCAGGCACACATGCAAAATACCCATACATTAAAAAAAAAAAATTTAAAAAAGAGTTCAAGGGCAGCTTCACTACAGAGTGAAACCCTATCTCAAAAAGAAAGGGGTTATAATAGTCTTCAGCCAAAAGCATTTTGAGAGCTACTGATTTAAGGCATCATTAGGTCATTTTTCTAGTAGATAGGCTATTTTATTAACTGCTGCTCAGAGCATTTCTGAACACCTGAGCAGAATTCTTGGGGGAGAAATCATCCTTGTTGGAAAAGTCAACTCGTGAGCCACTGCGGCTGGAGAAGGGCTGGCACTGAGAGAAGCGGGGAGCTGAGACTGTTTAGCATGAGAAAGGGATTCAAACTGGAAGTGTTTGCGGTGAGGATCTGGGGAGAGGACATAGGAGGTACAGGAGAGGGAGGTGGCTGGCACTGTAACTGGAGGTGGGGCCCAGAGGAAAGAGTGCCCAAAGAAAGCTTCCTGGCTGGGCAGGAGCAAGCTGTGGCTGCCTGCTATTTTTCAAATCATCTTCAGGGGTCTCTGTGAGACCCTGCATTAAGAGAAAAACCTCTCTATGTGGTGGTGGTGGTGGTGGCGGCGGCGGCGGCGGCGGCGGCGGCGGCGGCGGCGGCGGCGCACGCCTCTAATCCCAGCGCTCGGGAGGCAGAGGCAGGCAGATCTTTGTGAGTTCCAGGCCAGCCTGGTCTACAGAGTGAGTTCCAGGACAGCTAGGGCTACACAGAGACACCCTGTCTGGAAAAATGGGGGCGGGGAGGAAGAAAGGAAGAAAAAGAAAAAGCCCATTATATGTGTGAACGACTGGAGAGATGGCTAAGTGGGAAAAAGCATTTGCCATGGCAGCATGGAGACTTGAGTTTGGATCCCCAGCACAACCTAAAAGCCAGGCACAGGCACAGGAAAGACACAGTCCTTGTAACTCCAGTCCTGAGATGGGGGCAGAGACAGATGATCTCTGGAGCTCTCTGGACACTCCATCTAGCTGAATTCATGAACTCTGGTTTCAGTGAGAGATGCCACCTCAAAAAATAAGGTGGAGAACAGTTAAGGAAGACCTCTGATACTGACCTCTGGCTTCATATGCAAATGCATGTTATATGCATCCCCCACCTCCACTGAAATAAAAATGAAAAAAATGAATTCATGTACAGTTTTGGCTAAAATCTTTCTCCCAAGAGCTCTAGGGGTAGACTGTTTTTTATTCCTGGCATGGTATTTCCTATAGGGATCCTAATTTCTTAAGGCCCCATTGTAGGGTTGGGTCTTACCTCATGACTGCTCCAAATCCACAGTAAACATCTGTTGTTATAATTAACATCACCCTTGGTAAGTGATGTTTGGGGAAACTGGGCAAGAGGAGCTTTGTGATATGTTAGAGTTGATGACTGTAATGGAGAGAGAACATGAGGTAAAATGAGGAAGACAGATTTCTGAGCAAATTGGAAATCAGAACAGAAAGTCAACGGGTAAAAGGGAGGCAGGTTTTCAAAGTGCAACCAGGGGTTAGTGTTTGGAAACCTTGCGGCCCTCAGGATGAAAGTAGTGATCTGTGATTATGACATCATCACTGTTAATTACCCCTTAGCGCAAATCTGCCTGAATGGAGGGGTCTGTGTGTGTGTGTGTGTGTGTGTGTGTGTGTGTGTGTGTCTATAAGTGTATTTAACATGATGATTAAACTATATTAATGACAATTTTCACTTCTCTAGCACCATATGTCTTAGGGTATCCTTTTAAAGTGCGTCCACAGGCTTTAATTCGGAAGAAGTAAACCCAGCCCATTCTACAAAAGAGGAAACCGAAATGCCAAGAAGGATCTTGAGCGGGGGTGGATTTTGGCTGACTGGAGCTGCCTTGTCGCCGCCCAGCCATGGGCTGAAACTTTCCTCTTTCCTTCCTCCAGGAATTGACGTTCACAGGCTTTACGTGAAGAATACCAATTTGCTCACGCTTGACACTTGAGGCATCCAAGACAAACCCCCACACATTTGAGGACGCAGATGAAACTACTGATTGATTTAGCCTGGGGGTATGACTCAGTGGTGGAGTACTTGCCAAGCATGCAGCAGGCCCTGCGTTTCCATCCTGCCCATGTCAAAGAAAAATAAAGATTATTTTAAGTCACCCTCTACTAGTATCAAAACGAGTGAATGAACAAAAAAAAAAAAAATAGCCATGAAAGGAAAGCCCGAGGATTCAAATGGGCCATAAAACTCAGCCATTCTGAGCCTTGTTTTCCTCTTTAAAGCGTTTTCAGTCGTGGGTTATGTATGGCACTGCTGTAGCTCAAAATGGAAAATCTGATTGCTTCCTTTCCTACCTTTTATAGATCATTTCCATTTTCAGATGAAGGACACTGAAAGGGATGCCTGCAGGGAAATGCAGAGAAAAACAGGAAATAGTCTTTGCGGCAGCTGTATCTGAAAAGGTCCAAGTGAAGGCCGTGTGTCTCAGAAGCTGTTATGACGAACGCCCAGCACACGTGAAGGTGGAGGACCATGCATTCATCAGCCACTTCCCACAGCGGCCGCTGGCTGCTAGCTCCTTCTCTCCTTCCCAGTCTCCCCTCCACCTGCTCTGCTTGAGTCAAATCTAAAGTCAAATCCAACATGCAATCTCCTTTCACCCTGGACATTTCATTTGCTTCATTTTTTCCCTAGTAAGTAAAGAACCTGGAGAACAGAAGCGGAAGCCCGTTATCCCGCCCAACAGGGAACCGGGCCTTGAATGCTGTCTGACGCTCCATTTATTTTGTTCCAGGCTGTTTCAAGATTGTCCCCAAATCGCATTACTTGATGTTTCTTAGGTTCCTTTTTTTTTTTTGTTTCTTTCTTTGTTTAGAAGTCTCTTTTCCTTTCACTTTCCTCCATTCTATTAACTTGGCAGAAAAAAAAAAGTGATCATATGCCACCTAGAACTTTCCAGTCTATATTTAGCTAACTGTGCATTTGTCTGGTGTCTTTTAGCGCATTTCTCCATCTGTCACATTTCTTTAAATGGTGGTTAGATCTTTCTGCTTTCTTTTCGTCTTGGTTTCTCTGTTTTCTTTTCTTGGTGTTGGGGGTTAAACCTGGGGCCTTGCCCATGGTAGACTCTAACTCTGTCATTTTCAATTTTGGTTTTGAGACCTTTGACAAAGTCTTGCTTAAGTGAGTCACTCACTTACCCAAGTAGCCCAGGCAGGCTTTGATTTTGTAATCTGCCTGCCTCAGCCTTCTGAGTAGCTGGATTCTAGGCCTGTGTCCCCAGGCCCTGGAGCTGTGCTTTCTATTATATTGTATTGCATCACACAGGAGGAGGTGTAGAATGTTCTGGTCCTGACATCTGGATGGAATTAGAATGTGTGAGCCACCTTGAGTGGCTAACGAGTTACACAGAGCAAGGGATTCCTTGTCATGGTTCACGCACAGGGCAAGTCGAGGCTACCGCAACTATGACTAATAGAAAAGGAACCAGGAACGTCTTTTTCCCTTTGCTATTTTACAGATGGTCAACTTGGAGTCAAAGGCCACGCCTGCTTCTTCTCCTTCAGGGTATACCCTTAATAACTGGGACTGATTTGACCCTTAGAGCTTGAAGAAAAAAATGGATGGTGTTTATCTGCTGTCAGGCTTTGCTAGAATACCAGCTGGGTATGAGAAACTAGCCCCAAGATGGAAGTATTCATTATCACATTATATTGCAATTAGACTTATGTGGCCAGGGGCAAGAACGTGGTCTGAGATTCTTTATATGCAAACTTTCTTTGCTTTGAGAGGTAAATCCAATTTATAGGAAAACACCACATAGATTTATGAATCCTAGACATGACTTAAGTCCAGCTCCTAAATTTAGCACCTTCACGTACTTTTGAGGGAAAGACCTTGTCCAAGAGAGGAGAAAAAGGCTCCATCTAGGTAGGAGAATACCTACAATGTCTCCTTGCTGCTCACCCTATCTAGGGGAGCCCAAACCCCACACTCCTCTGGACTTAAAACCAGCATAGGCAATCTCTCAAAGGACCCTAATGTTTTCCAGGGACTAGCCCAATCCTATGATTTAATGTGGAAAGATAGCATGCTATTTTTTTGAAATGTTTGAGTGTTTTGCCTACATGTATGTCTATGTACCACACACGTGCCTGGTGTCCACACGGGCCTGGAGTTAAAGACATTTGGAAGTCACCATGCTGCTGTTGGGAATTGAACCTGGGTCCTCTGGAAGAGCAGCCAGGTCTCTTAACGGCTGAGCCTTCTCTCCAGCCTATAATGCTGTTCACCAAACCTTAACATCTGCAAAGAACAATTGTATGGGGATGAAGCGGAGAAGGTAATTGATAGGACATTTATTTACAGTGACAGGACAAGGAGGAGACTGTTACCTTGTGGTGGGCAGTCCCCATGAGCGACTCTGAATGTGAATACAGTCAGGGGAGATGGGGACGGAAGCTTTTCTTTCTCCCTCCCTCCCTCCCTCCCTCCCTCCCTCCCTCTCTCACCATCTCTTTTTGGTTTTCCCCTCAGAACCCAAGTTAAGCAATGGCCATGAGCAGCCATGTGGGTGCTGGGAATCTAATCAGGGTCCTCTACAAGAACAAAGAGTTTCCTTAACCACTAAGCCATCTTTCCAGTCCCTCAAACAAAAAAAATTAAAGGCAAGCTAAACTTTAGTGTGTAAGGATGTGTAGCTGAGCGGTAAAGCCTAGTTCTGTGGTTACTGTCAAAGTTGACATCCCAAATACTTACAGAGGAGGGAAGAACCGTGATTAAAATGGCAAGCATGAAGGTGTTCCTCGGCAGGTAACAGAGACTGTTATCTTTTCTGAAGATTCAGTTTTATTATTTTTACTTACGTGAATGTGTGAGTGAATGCCTTATGTGCCCAGGTGCCCGTAAGACCAAAAGAGGGCATTGAATGTCCTAGAGCTGCTGTTACAAGTGGTTGTCAGCTGCTTAGCACGGTACTGGGAACCAAGCCAGGGTCCTCTGCAAAAGCAGGTGGCCTAAACTGCTTAAGGCCACCCAGTTAAGTCCCAGCCCAAAGGTTCTTATCTTAAAAATATGTTACACTGGGCTGGAGAGATGGCTCAGAGGTTAAGAGCACTGGCTGCTCTTTCCAAGGTCCTGAGTTCAATTCCCAGCACCCACATGGTGGCTCACAACCATCTGGAACGAGATCTGGTGCCCTCTTCTGGCCTGCAGCCATATATGCAGGCAGAACACTGTATACATAATAAATAAATCTTAAAAAATGTTACATTTTATTTCTTCTGTGGGCACAAACGCATGCCACAGCACCCACGCAGAATTCAGAGGAAAACCTGTGGAACTCAGTTCTCTCCCTCCACCATATGGGCCACAGGGATTGAACCCAGGCCATTGGGCTTGGTGACCAGTGTACCAGCTGAGTCACCTTGCTGGTCTGAGACTCGTGTGCTGATATTCACGGTGGTTATGAGAACATGCAGCTTACAGTAGTTCATGTCGTCACCATTTGTTTGTCGTGTCAATTTTCTCTGGGTTTTTGGCTTTCAGTGTCCTCCAGTCTTCCCTCGAGCATCAGTTTGCTCCACAGCCCACAAGGACTTTGTTTTGATGCTCTTAGCACTCAGAAAAGCTTGATACCGTTCTTCCTGTTTTGTTTTGTTGTATGTTCTTTGAGACAGGGTTTCTCTGTGTAGTCCTGGCTGTCCTGGAACTCACTTTGTAGTCCAGGCTGGCCTCGAACTCACAGAGATCCACCTGTCTCTGCCTCCCAGGTATTGGGAGGCAGCACGTCCAGTCTGAAGCATTTCTTGTGTATCTAGAAGGCTTAAAAAGGATCTGCACTAAACTTTTGAATGATTCCAAACTTTCTTAGGTAACTCAGGGAGCAGAGCAGAGGCAGTCCTAGAGTGGGTCAGGGGAGCCCTGATCAAACATACCAACTTAGATCCCAAGCCAATAGAGGATGCCCGGTCTTGAGAGACCACTTTAACTGTCTCTATCTGTTACCATGAGTATAATTTAGTCTGCCCTCACCCTGGACATCAAGCAAAAATGATAGAAGATTCACCTGGGGCCTGATACCCGACAATTTCCTCAGGAAAGTCACTAAGGTGTTCTATAGTCCAGACCAGGAGGAAACTAGGGCAAGAGAGTGGCGTGACAAGAAAAGAAAGGCCACCTTGTGAGTGGCCACCCTGCAGCGCTAAAGAGCTGCTGGGACTCTGAGTGTCTCCTACTAGATGGTGGCGCAAGCGTGGAAGCGCAGGGCATTTCAAGAGGCCCAAACAGGAAGCAAGGGTCACCACCCAAGCCCTGTCCTAATTGTCAGCAAAGCGGTGGAGAGCAGATGAACCACTTTCCCAGTGGCAAAGGCTCAGAAAGTCCCCTGATCCTGGTCCAATGAGAACAGGACTGAAGGAGCCTGGAGCTGTCCTCTCCTGTACCTGACATCCCATAGCTCTGTGTGACTCTTGGATAGCCCTGATGGCCGAGGGACAGGACATAAACTTGCTATTAGATTCAGGTGCTTCTTGGTCAGCCCTTCAGTCCAATCCCAGCTCTCCTGGTAGCGGCATTCCTGCTGAGCTCCTGGCTTGGCTCCAGAGAGCAGCACCTAGCCCTAATCCTTCCTTTGTTTAACCACACCTCTTGTTTCTCTTATCGCCCTGTGTGAATCTTGTCTGAGAGTCAAGGATCAGAGAGTCCCCCAAGGATCAAAGGCCTATGCGAAACTTGGTCCAGGAAACCGGAAAACCGAGGTACCTGAGAAATCAAGTAATTTGCACCTGGTATTTGGTCTCTGGGAGCTCCTTTTGGTTTGCTTTGAAGGTACGGAGATTAACTATCTAAACTGTTATAAAGAGTAAATAAATATGCCCTAGGTGAAGGGAAGAGTGCTTCAGTCCTTCGAGGCTGGATCCTCCTGCAGCCATGATAGGCTAAATTCATTCTTAAGATGCCTCTGTGTCTTCGTTCCACGTACCCGCGTGAACCCACACACTCGTGTAGCGACCACACAGCTACATCTCCTCCTGATAGTACCACCAGGATAGAAGTCTCTAGAAAGCCCATGGCTTGCTGTTTTACCCACCCTCCCACCCCAGTGGAAACTGAGAAGACCTCTTTTTCATATGTTCCTGATAGTGCCAGAGAGCCTTATTCTTCTTCTGGAACAAGATCTCATGTCCTGATTGGGGACCTTTATGGTCCAGGACAGGACCTCATTCTCCCTTTAATGGAGACTGAAACCCATCCAAGAGTATGAGCTGTCCAGGAGGCAGACTGAAAGGACAATTGTGCCTCCTTATTAAAATCCGTCTCAAAGACCATTTCCTCGTCACCAGCCGGAACCTTTAAAACTTGAGGCACAAGAAAGCTTACACAACATAGCTAGTCGGAAACAGTAAGGTTTAGTTTAGTAATTCCCTGTAACACCCCTAGTCTGGGTTTCCAAAACTAATAGAGTGGAGACTACTCTATTCCCCTGACCTAGATCCCAGAGGACTCCAAATGGTTTATGGTCCTAGACTTAAAGGAAGCGTTTTTGGTATCCCTTTACATCCTGTGCCGGCTAGTGTTCTGTCAGCTTGACACAACTGGAGTTATCTGAGAGGGGGGCCTCCATTGAGAAAATGCCTCTACAAGGTTGGGCTGTGGGCCGGCCGGAGGGCATTTTCTTAATTAGTGCTTGATGCGGGAAGGCCCATTGTGGGTGGTGCTATCCCTGGGCTGGTGGGCCTGGGTTCTATAAGAAAGCAGCAGGCTGAACAAATCATGGGAAGCAAGCGAGTAAGTAAGCAGCACTCCTCCATGGCCTCTGCATCAGCTCCTGCCTCCAGGTTCCTGCCCTGTTTGAGTTCCTGTCCTGACTTCCTTTTTTGATGGACTATGATGTTGTGGAAGTGTAACCAAATAAACCCTTTCCTCCCCAACTTGCTTTTGGTCATGCTGTTTTATCACAGCAGTAGAAACCCTAACTAAACACACCCCAAATCTCAATATCTATTTGCTTTTAAAGATCCAACTCCCCAGGCTAGCCTGTTTGGTCCCGTCCCAGGGATGCAGATCCTGCCCCAGGGATGCAGATCCTGCCCTGGGGATGCAGGATGCAGGCTTTAGCTAGGGACTTGCTTGACTTCTTCAGCTCTCAAGCCAAGATCTGGATGACCTCCTTCTTGTGTCCACACAGATGAAAGATCCTCAAGAAGAAAGCAAAGTATTCTGAATTTCTTAGTGAAAGGGGCTAGAAGGATGTCAACAGTCAGTCAGGTACTTAAGAGCAGTCATACCTAAAGGAGAAAGAAGCTTGAGGACCAGGTGCAACTTATCTCTTCTGGAAACACTTAAACAGTTTTAGGAAGTTTTAGAAATGAGGGCTTCTACAGCCTATGGATTGACCATAGGAAAGAAATTGTCTGGACTCTATATCAGCTAATGAAAGAGACCCTGGCAGAATGAAAATGCAAACCCCGACCCCAGGGCCAGGGAATTAAGGTCTTAAGCAGGTACCTACTAGGGCCCCTGCTTTGAACCCTTCCACTAATAAAGACTTCAACCTCTAAGCAACTGAAAGGAAAAGAATGGCTTTGGGGTGTTTAGTCCAGAGGTGTTTAGTCCAGAGGTGTTTAGTCTAGAGGTGTTTGTTTAGTCTAGAGGTGTTTAGTCCAGAGGTGTTTAGTCCAGAGGTGTTTAGTCCAGAGGTGTTTAGTCCAGAGGTGTTTAGTCCAGAGGTGTTTAGTCTAGAGGTGTTTAGTCCAGAGGTGTTTAGTCTAGCTCAATAACCTATAGGCTACCTTGGCTGAGAATTGGATCTTGAATTGAAAGGCTAGCTTGCATGCTTCAGGGCTTCTAAGTCAGTCACTGTCTGTTCCAGAGGCATCTAAGCTGACCTTGGGACATGATTTGACTCTTTATCTCCAATAACGTGACAGGACAATTGGAATCAAAAGGGAGTCTGGTTAACTGAATACAGACTCTTAAAAGATCAGGCTTTACGCTTGGAGGGCCCAGCTGCTCAAATAAAAGCATGCTACATCTTCAATTCTGCCACCTTTCGACCCATGGAAGACGAAAGTGAACACAGTCCAAAGCCCGACTGAGCAAACAATTCTACAAACTTCTATTGTTATGGAAGAAAGTCGCCTGAAAACTCCAATTGCGTCTTCTTCATGGATGGTAATGCCTTCATTGAGCATGGGATCCACTGAGTCAGGTATGCTATGGTAACCCTTTGTGACACCCTAAAAAGTAAACCCCCAACCCTGCCACCCAGTAGTCAGATAGTTGACCTCATAACCCTAACCAGAGCCCAAGAATTATGTCAAATCAAGAGGTTCCCTCTCTACACTGATTCTAAACATGCCATTTTAGTCCTCCATGCCCACGCCACAACATGGAAGAAGAGAAACTTCCTTACAGATGCACAATCCCCTATTGAATGTCATCAAGAAACAGACTGCTTTCTGTCATATTTCAACCCAGACAAGTGACAGTCACCCATTGTAGAGGACATCAGAGGAGAACAGATGAGCGCATACTTGCTCAAACTAGGTTACACCGGAGGCTTCCTTTCCACTGCTGTCCCAATCCGTGGCTTCCTCACCCTTTGGTTCCTCTAACCATGAGAGGAAAGGACTTCTCTTTTACCTTGTCTGTGGTTATTGGCTCTTGGTCAGCATGACTGATACCCTCTTACTTTGACTCATTAATCTTTCTGATTGCTAGATCTTTCCACGACAGGATTGACCCAACCCTGAAAAGACATCTCCGTGAGCCTAGCCCCTGAACCATTCTGGGATAGGTCAATCTTTTTGTTTGTTTGTTTTTTCAAGACAGGGTTTCTCTGTGTAGCCCTGGCTGTTCTGGAACTCACTATGTACACCAGGCTGGCCTCAAACTCACAGAGATCTGCCTGCTTCTGCCTCTCAAGTGCTGGGATTAAAGGCGTGCATCACTACTGCCTGGCCCCAGATGGGTCAATCTTTTTTTTTTTTTTTTTTTTTTTCAGATGGGTCAATCTTACCAGTCAATATTCTGGCTTCTCATACACCCTGGATACTGAAATCGCCAATAGCAGAGTGAGAGGAAGACCCTGTCTAGTTGGTCCAGACTGGCCGCAAATAAAACCCTCTGAAGCACCAGGATGGCTCACTTGTGTACCTAGAGGAAACAAACCACTCTATTCCTTACTTGACTAACGTTTTCTTCGTTCTGTAATGATTTAAAAGCACCCTCGTCGCTGCTTAGAGAGCATCCTGTTTGGGAACCTCTCTGCTTCAGGAGTTTCCCTTTGGCTTTCTTTCTAATCAACATGCTGACTGAGTACTCTTGGGAGTACCGCAGACTTCATTTCTTGTTGTCCCCAGGACAAACATCCTCGGAGGGGATCACAGATCACAACTCTTATAATCCTCCGGCCTCAACCTCTGGAGTGCTGGGATTACTGTGTGAGCCACCACACACCTGGCAAAGTCACTCTTCTTGATGATGCTACTGCTAACAGACACTGACATCCATGAAGCTGATGCCTTTGTTTCTCGGTATCTCCTTTATTTAAAGGTGTTTAACGCTTTTGTTTGATTATTTGTGTATGTGGGGGGGAGAGGTGCAGTATGGAGGCCGGAGAATAATTGCAGGAGTTAATTATCTTCTTCCATCATGTAGGTCCAGGGGACAGAAGTCAGATTGCCAGGCCTGGTGGCAGGAGCCTTTACTTGCTGAGTCATGTTACTGCTGGTTTCCCTGGATTTTAAGCAAGGCAGGACACAGACACTGGTAAAGGAAAGTTGAGTTATTTAGTTTGGCCAATGGTAAGGCGGAGAAGTCTAACTTCCTCCCACTGTGCCTTTGGTCATTTCACAGTTTATAGAAAGCCGTAAGACAACACCTAGAAAATATGAAAATGAGGCATGTTAACTGGTTCTTTCTTAAGAAAAGGGGGACCAGGGCCTCTTGAGTGCAGGGTTTTAGATGTGCATTGCCGTGCCTACCACCAGTGATACACTCTCTATAATGTTATATATTTTCATTTTAGTTTTGAATATGTTTATAACTGAAATAGAATTACATCGACTTCTCTCCCTTTCTTCCCTCCAACCTTTCCTGGCTACCCTCCCTTGAAGCCTCCCATGTCCCTTGTACTCTCAAGTAGATAGCCTCTTTTTCTTTATTCTTACATATATATGTGTGTGTGTGTGACACACACACACACACACACACACACACACACCCTGCTGAATCCCTTTTCGTCGGTGCTGTGTATATAGTTTCAAGGCTGACCACTACGCATTGGACAACCAACAAGGCGACTAATTCTCCCTCTCCCAACAGTTATTAGTTGCCTGTAGTTCTTTGTCTAGGGGCAGAACCCCATGAATCTCCCTCCTTCCATGTTAGCATGTCCACTGATATTGCTGTTGTTCTGGTTGTTTATGCAGCCATTTCTAGGAGTGACCGTTTCACAGCGGACTTCCTGGTATCTGGCCCTTACAGTCTTTCTGCCCCCTCTTCCTTGATGTTCTCTGAGCCGCAGGTGCTTCCCGTCACCTGATGATCTCTAGCTTGTGTCTAGTTGTGGTTTTCTGTGGTGCTCTCCATCTGCTGCATAGAGAGGCTGCTTTGATGACAGTAAGAGCTCCACTTACCCAGGAAAGGTGGCTCTCAAACCCAACAAAGTTTTAAATTCCAGTCCAGGCTGAGGAAAACAAGGTTTCAAAGCGCTTCCATTTTTGAAATAGAAAAGAGTCTTAGGGGTCTTGTGGTGTGGAAGATCCTCCCATCGCAGGTCTGACAGACGTCTTTGTTCCTAGATCAAAGGGCAGGGAGTGGAAACCTTTGTACCTTTTCTTTGGAGATCAGCGTCAGCTCTAGACTGCTGTATGCCTGTCAAACACTAATTTCCTAAGCGGCAAAAGGTGATGAGCGCATGGGGAGGGCTGCCGCCTCTCTTGCATTTGTTCTTCTGACGCTTCAGCAGAGCCCCACAGTTATATGGTGGCTCAACAGTCCACAGATCCAAGTATCTTTGATGGCTTGCCTTCTGAAATCAGATGTTCCAAGAGCTTTTTGCCTGCCCCACATACCTATAAGAGAATTTTGAAATGCTCTAAATTAAGTTACAGGCCAGAGAATGGAGGAAGAGAAGAGATCAGAGGAGATTATTTTAACCGACAGCTTCCAACTAAATCAACAACAACAACAAAAAGACAAAACTTCTGGGCTGCATTATTTTTCTGTGTGCCAAAGACTGCCCAAAGGTCACCTCACTTTCGGCTTTCAGAAAAGATTAACCAATAAGCAGCGAATTTACTCAATCCCGGGACTCTGCCACATTCGCCTTGTCCTGGCCCGTATGATCATAGGTGTAAACAATTTGTTTCTTTCCTCCAACATTCCATTCTAAAGCATACGGGCTCCTTCGGTCCATAACTACTGATTTCAACTGCTGTTTGGCCATGCTGCTGGTGGCTTAGGAAACCTATCCCAGGACCAGTTTTCACCTCCTAGCATGTGTCAGCACCATCAATCATTGTTTCAGAGGCCTCTGAGTTTGGAATGTTAATTTGATTCCTGGCACGGAGTTCTGGGTCTTTTTCCTGGGCAAGCCAGATGGCTCTACTGCTCTATTTTGGAGGCCACACAGAGTGGAGATTTCAGACAGAAGTAGCTCCTGGAAAGTGCATTTTAGGGTAGTGGGGCAGTGAGTTTGTTGAGTAGGATGGCAGAAGGAACCCTGGGCCAACCCTTGACATGCTGTATCAAACTGGGTTATTATCCACCCTCCTGACTCCAGGGTCAGGTCAGATGAGTAGGACTCTGGGAGACCCTCCCGGGAGGGACATTTAGCTTCGGCCAGAGCAGCTCTCCTGTGGCTTCAGGTGCGTGACTAAGGTTTCCAGCTCAGGCGTGCCCGGGGCCTTTCCGGGCCTGGCTGCCGCCCCCGCGCCGCCGCCGAGCTGGAGCCTGCGTCCCGGCATGGGCGATAAAGCGACCGCGTGGCCGCGTTCCAGAGTCGGAGCCTCAGCGCCCTCTGATGGGCGCGCCTGGGAGGGCGGGGCCAATGCGCAGATGCCCCGCCCCTGCAGGCCCTGGAAGTGGGCGGGGCTGCAGCGCCGGTTACTGGCAGAGGCTGCCCATGTTTCGCAAGGACGTGACCTTAAGGGGAAAAATCCCCTAGTGTGTCACGCGTAGTTGCTAACCCGGGCTAGCGAGCTGAACTAGTTTCGAAGCCCAGAGAAGGAGGGAGGGAGGGGACAGGGACCTAAACGTTCATACTGGGGATTCGTGGCCAACTGCCCCTCCATTAGCTCCGGAGCGCGCTTTGCGCCCGGGGCCCGGAAGCGGGTACGAGTCTGCATGCCGACTTTGTCCGAGCTTGCCCTTGGGGTGACGTCATTCCACTGAGCGTCAGCAGAATGCACGAACTGTTGCCTCCCTTCCTTCACTCCAGAGCTAAGCTCTTGGTTCAGATGGATTCGTCCAGTCCCACAAGGAGCTAGGGTTTTCATCAGAAGGATGCTTTTGGCCAAGGCAGTTTAGGGGTTCCTCACAAAAATTAGAATGAATGGCTTGCTTCATCCTGATCTCACTAGGCAGTGGCTTTTTGTCTTCTTACTGGAGTCCCCCTCGCCGGGGTGGGGGGGGTGGGTGGGGGGGTGGGGGGGTGGGTGGGTGGGGCAGGAGCGAGGCGACCAAGCCCTTGCTACACCGTCAGCATTGTGAACTGACGTTTTCTGAAGAACTGCGTCTGCATTAGATTCTTCAGGCAGTTTGGTCAGGCTGATTAGAACAACTTGGTGGTGGAGAGATGGAATTTTGTGAAAAGAGAATCAAAATTGTCTTATTTTAGAACCTTTACTAACCATTTGCCTTAATTTTTATATCTGACCTAATGTACGTACGTGTGTGTGTGTGTGTGTGTGTGTGTGTGTGTGTGTGTGTACCTGCGCATGTGGGGTGCATGTGAAATCTAGAAGACAACCTTGGGTGCCCTTCATCAGAATACATCCACTTTATTTATTTTGAGATAGTGTCTGAAGCGTGTCAAGCAGGCTGGGCTAGCTGGCTAGTGAACTCCAGGGATCTGTCTGTTTCTTGGCTTTAAAAAAAAATGTAGGTTCTGGGGATCCATCTCAGATTTACTGGCTAAGCTATCTTCCCAGCCCTGACCTAAATTCTTTAAAATTAAAAAAAATTGTGCGTGCATGTGAATGCCACAACACACAAGTGGAAGCCAAAGGCCAACTTACAGGAATCCATTCTTGCCTTCCACCATGTGGGGTTGGGGGACTGAACTCAGATTATCAGGCTTGGTGGCAAGCACCCTTAATGGCTGAAGCATTTGGCAGGCACCTGGCCTAACATTCTTGTACTGGTTAGAGAAGGTCTCACAATATATCATGGAGCTTAGCATACCTTTGGCCTCCACCTCCCCTAAAACAAAGACCGCTGGGAGATAACATCTAATACCTGCTGCCTCAGTCTGCACGATGCTCTGCCAACAGAATTGAAAATCTATTGATTTACAACTTTGCTTTGTTCTGCGACTGTACAGTTCCTGTTGTCTCTCCCGCCGTGGAACATGACATTCAAGGTTCCCAGGTCCCGGCTACTCATATATGACTCAGAAGAAACTGTCTTCTTACTTCCTTTAAGGCAGAGTTGCTTACGTCAACAGCATAAAGAGACCCCCGGCAGCAGGTCTCTTGCCCTTTCTGGGCCCTACTTTCCTTGCCTGAGGAATCAAGGGTCTGCTTTAGATTATGTGGTACAGACACAAGGGAGAGAAAAAGGCAGGACAAAGGCCAGCCCATCACCCAATTCTTTTATTCCAGATGTTCTCACCCAAGCTTCAGTTCTCCTTTTCAAACAGTGGACACCTCCACCTATAAGGCAAATATAGCCTCACCTCTAATATTTGTGGGATCTGGGGTTAGAGTACACAGGGAGGGCCATATACCATGTGTCTAAATATTTGAAAGTTATAAATCAAACTAATAAACCATTAAATAAAACATGCCCTATCCTCCACTGTGTGTGTATGTGTGCTCATGCATGTGGGGGCCAGAGGTAGACGTCAAGTGTTGAGGAAGTAGGAATTAGACACATTCCTTGGTAGGCAGACAGATGGGGAGAAGGGCCATGACTAGAAAAGAAAAAAGGCAAACTTCCATGATGGCCGCTGACTTCTTCCTCACCCTTCTGAACTGAGACAAAAGCCTGGCAGCTTAAAACAAAGGCCCGGAAGGCTTTTTCTCTCCCATCAGTAGGACCCTCCTTGCTGATGAGTTTAAGGCGGGATCAATACATGTTTACACAATAGTCGTGGGCCAATTAGCCATCCTGCCTTTGTTCAAGCTGGCCAACCCTAAATTAGGGGAGGAAGACGCTTAGAGACTTTCAAAACACCAGCTCTCGACAAGACTGGATTTTTTCCAGGGCCTCGAATGCCCCCCTCTGTTTTGCCTTTCTCTGTCTGCTTGCTGTGTGGGTGTTTCCTCACCCCTAATAGAAAAGCCACGATTCTTCATTGCTGATTCTGCCTGCCATCCATCAAGACTTTCCCCATTGCTACCTGTCAAGGGAGAGATTTTTCCTGCCTTTTAATTCTTTAACCGTCAGAAAAATCGAACTCTATAAAGACCCCTAACCGACGACAGTGACTTCCTCAATTGATCTCCACCTTATAAGTTTTTGAGACAGAGTCTGTCACTGAACCTTGAGCTCACCAGTTGGGGCAGGCTTGCTGGCTCAGAAGTGCCAGGGATTTGCCCGTCTCCCCACCCCCAGGCTGGAGTTACAGACACACTGCCATGCCCAGCTTTTCCGTGGATGCTGAGGATCCAAACTCAGGTCTTTATGATTTCATAACTAGCACTTTACCTACTAAGCTATTGCCCCAGCTCTCATCCTCCTGTCTTAATGGATGTAGTCCTAGCATTCTGGAAGGCTGACTTCATTTGGAATTCTTCTATTCCTCAGCCATTGTGGCTGGAACATGTCGGTACAGAGAGTAACACCAGCTTAAGGCCATGGTGTGGCTTCCTTTTCCTCCCAGACCAGATCCACCTCTTCACCACAGGAAGAGGTGGATCTTCCCACGTGTTCAAGCTCTGTGTGTGTCTGCAACCTGCTGCTCTTCTTGAGCGTGCACACTGGTGACCTTTAAGACACAATCTGACCTTTAAGAAACTAGACCAAGAGCAGGGGTTCAGAACCTGGTGGGTGGAAAACTCTGGGATCCTAGGTCTCCAGTGACTCCTTGCCTGTATCTCCCTTTCCCTTGTCTAGTCTAACTGTGGTCCTGGCCAAGTGCTGTGGGGGTGTGGCCTTGGGTCAAGCACAGCTCCTTCACGGAGGCTAGACATCCAAACACTGTCAACTGTGAGGCAGATGGTGCAGGTGAGGAGGTGTAAGGGTGCTGGGAAGGAATCACTGGTTTTTAGAGGTGCTACCAAGTATGCTAAGGCTGGCAGAAAGCTTGAGAAGTGGATGCAGATGGATAAGCGAGCAGGAAAAGACCAAAGGTTGAGAGACTAGCCATCCTAGGGCTAGGGTCTCTAAATTGTCAATGGTGTGTAGGAGACTGAACATATGTCTTCTAAACGGGAAAAGCCTCGAGCTGTGGCACCTTATGTAGCGTTCAAGGGCCAGCCTCCTCTCCAGAACAAGATGAACTGAAGGCCATCTAGGTGCAGCTCTGTACTAGGTAGAAGTCGGACACCAATCCCTGTACCATGCTGCCTTGGTAACCGACGCTTCTTCACCAATTTCTTTCTTTTTAGATTTACGTTTGTTTTGAGATGGTGTCTCACTACGTAGCCCAGGCTGGGCTGAATCTCAGTACATAGATCAAGCTGTCCTTGAACTCACAGAGATCCACCTGCCTCTGTCTCTGGGATTAAAGGTGGGCATGCTAGTAGAGGCCAAGGAGCCTTTGGAGCTGGAGTTGTGGGTGGTTGTGAGCTGTCCAACATGGGTGCCGGGACCCAAAGTCTATCCTTTGGAAGAGCAGGAAGCACTCGTTTGTTTTGTTTTATTTTTATTTTTTTTGAGACAGTGTCTCAACATGTGTCCTTGGCTAGCCTGGAGCTAGTCATGTAGAGGTCCACCTGCCTCCTCAGGCTCCTGAGTACTGGGATTAAAAAGGAGTGCACCATCACACCTCTGTCTCTGTCTCTGTCTCTGTCTCTCTGTCTCTGTCTCTGTCTCTGTCTCTCTGTCTCTCTGTCTCTCTCTCTCTCTCTCTCTCACTCTGAGATGATCTCATGTAGCCCAGGCTGGCCTCCAACTCCCTAGGTAGCCAAGGATGGCCTTGAATTCCTGAATGCTGGGATTGTAGATGATCACCACCATGCCAGACTTCACTAGTTTCGAGGTGAGAGCTACTCAAAGCTTTCATACAGAATTCTGCACAAACTTCCCACCCTGCCAAGACGGCACTAAAAGCAGCTCTTTTCTTTTGCATGTTTGTTTTGTGAGACAAACTCCCACTATGTAGCTGAGGCTACCCTGGACTTGCTACGTAGCCCAGAGCCCAGACTAAATCCGAGCTTGCAATCCTCCTGCCTCAGGCTCTTGAGTGCATGCCCAACAGAAGCTGCCTTTAGGAAGCAGAATGTCTACATCATGTTGACACATAGCTCAAGATGGCTAGCAAATAAACAATCCCTCATCTCCCCTGGGAGCAGTCATCCATGAAGGAGCTGGTAGATGAATGCCCAGGCTTCCCGCCCTGCAGCTGAGAGAACTCAGGTGTGTGCCGGGCAGGGTAAGCTGCAGTCAGTGGCTGTTGGTGCCTGACAACAGAGCTTTATTTCCACCCTCGCTGCTCTCCTGTGGAGCTTCTGTCAATCACCTCCCAAACAAAGTAATTCCATCTGTGTCCTTGTCTTGGGATCTGCTTCTGAAGGAACGAGAGACAGAGAACAAACATTTCATGCTTGAGTCTTGGCATCCATATATAAAGGGGTGGGCTCAGGCCAAGACTTCTTTCCCTTCCAGGCCTCTGCCTCTCAACAAGTGCGGCTACACATGCCAGGCACACATGCATTTGCCCTTCGAAATAGTCTAGTCTCTATGGGATGTGTGTATGCACGTGAAGTGAGGTTTTAGGTAAAGAACTAGAACGTGGCTCAGTACCTAAGAGCTACCAAGGAGACTCCCCGAACATCTGAAGCGTGAACGTAAGCTAGGCGATAACGTTCTCTAGGTCGTGAGGGAAAAGGAGGCATGGTGAAGGTTGTAACTTGCTCACATATGTTGCATCAAGCAAAGAGGCTGGAATTAAAGGGAAAATTAGGGGTTAAAATGTTAGCATCTGAGATACTGAGCAGGATGAATAAGAGGGCTTATAGTTGGAGATGAGATAACCAAGCTAGACCGATGAGAGGAAGGACAGGGTTCTGATCCAGTGACCTCAGGCTGTCCTGCCCCCTCCAAAGCCCTCCAGTGACACACTGGAAACACTACTGTCCTTTCACATATTCTTGCTTCTAATGAATAGGCTTAATGTTAGCAAAGGTGGCTTCTAATAAGAAGCTTCTACCTGGGAGACCACTCCAGACCACTGCATAGACAAGGAGCTAAATATGAGGTAACTAAGAAAGACTACAGCTGTATCTTGGTACCTGATAGAGTTAATGCTCTGCCATGCTAAAGCTACAAGTTGATCATGCCCCTGACAGGTTCATGCTTAGCTAGCTTTCTTATACAGACCAGGACCATTTGCCCAGGGAATGGTGCTGCCCATAGTGGGCTGGGTCCTCCCACATCAGCACCACTCTCTGGGCAAGTGGTTCTGGGCTGTACAAGAAAGTTAGCTAAACATGAGCCTGTGACCAAGCCAGCAAACATCGGTCCTCCATGGTTTCTGCTTCCAATTCCTGCTTGAGGCAATGCTCTGACATCTCTTAATGATGAACAGTGCCTTGGAAGTGTAAGTAAATCCTTTCCTCCCTTAAGTTGCTTTTGGTCACGGTATTTGTCACAGCAACAGAATGAAACTAGAACGCTGGCCAAATGACTAAGATGGTAAGATTTCTTTTACTGTTTATTATTTTATAAAAGTCAGGGACAAGTATAAGAACCTGATACAGTCACTATGGCCGAGATACACCTGCCATATTTGTCTTCTGACTCCAAAAAAGAGTGCGCAACATTCCAGCCCCACCTAGACTCCCAGTAGCCACGCTTTCTCTCGTCCTGGGTCCATCAAGGACTCATTGATCCGTTCTGGCCAGCAGAATGTGAACTCTGCCTCTTGAACCAAACGCTCTGTTCAATTGGATAACGGACCAGGACATAACAGAATTCCCATAACAACAACTAGTAGACAGTCAAGGTCAAAGCTGGAGTCAGAGATGGATAGAGAGGGGCTTCAACTACCCCTCACTAGGTGGGTAGTACATAAATAGCCTATGACTGACTCCCTGGTTGGGCCCGGGCAGCAGGCATAGAGCATGTGGGCCCTTCCTCGGTTCAGCTCATACTAGCCCAGAGAATTAATCAGCCTCAGGAGAGATTTCCTTAGTCTTTCTCCAGTTTCCGCCATTGCCCTATAGAAACTCTAGACAAGAGGAACTCAACAGATTACCCCTGTCCTGTAAGCCTCTCCCGATTCTCAGGAGTTTCTCTCACTTTCCTTAATTTTTCCCTTTTCCTCAGTTTCTCATTCCTCCGTAATAATTCAGAACAAAGCCTGCCTCTGCTTTGCAGGTCCTTACAAAAGTCTGTGTCATTAGTATTCTTTGGCACGTGACAATGAACTTGGGGCTACTGTCCCAGGTCAGTCTCTGATGACCATAAGTGGTTGGCATCTGAGGTCCATGGGTGATGCATAACTGTACTGTGAAAGATCCCATCACACCGAAAAGGCCTGCAAAGGAGGAGTTTTACATTTTCCTTCAGTTGGGGTCAATTCTAAACCAATGGGCAGAGATACCGCAGGAAACTAGCCTGTCTCCTCCGACGAGGAAGCTTGCATTAGGAGACTTGCAAAGGCAAAAAGGGGTCTGAACCACCTCTCCTTCACATTTTCACTCACCACACTCTTCCTCCTTCCTGCTGCCAAGTGTACCATGACCTAAAGCCAGAAAGGGATACAAAGGGCCTTCTGCATTTTTTAAAATGAAGACAAAGTGTTGTGTGACTTCCCTGTGCGTGTGTGAACATATGTCTGTTCACTACAGATAGTGTTAATGCCACTAAACAAGAGTAAAGACCATCCCCAAATTCTTGTAGTCTAATTAAGCAAGCCTTATTTTCTGTCAGACAGGGCTGTCTCCCTAGAGCAGGGTGGAGACACAGCTATGAACACAGGAGACAGTGGGTTTATATAGCTTAAAAAACCCTGCATGACCAGGAGGTTTCCAAGGGCTGGGGTTTGTTTTTGGTTACGTGTGGAAGTCAGGGTATAGAGTATGGAACATGTCAAATTCCAGAAAATGGGTCAAGACATGGTCAAACTTAAGTTTTATGGGAAACAGGAATGAACTTATTTTGACCTCGGAAGAAGATGGCTTCTAATCTTAAGATGGACTTAGGCTGCTCCATCATTGGTGACAGACAAGGGCTACTTGTTCCTCACCGTCGCCTTCCCTGTCCACTGGGGAGGAGCAGTTTCCCAGGTGGACAGGGTCTTCCTCGGGGAGACCTGTGCTGCAGCTGTTGGGCCACAGGTTCAATGGTGGAAGGCAAACAGGACTTGAGAAGCTGCCAGCCGGGGCTGCGGGTGTGACCAGCCCCACTTTTACAGCCACATTTCAGCCTCTGGCTGCCTGGAGCGGGGAGGGAGAGGGCATGGAGACCTCACTGGGATGTTTGAAGGGAAGGTACAGTGATATCAGCGGGCATCAGGGTTTGGTGGCTTCCTCCAGAGGGGTTCCAGGCTTTGTGCTGCAGAATAAGAGCTACAGCAGAGCGACATGGATAGTAGAAGCAGGGACGGTTTATCCGAAAAGGTACACTTGGGAGCCGGTGAGATGCCTCAGCAGTTCAGGTCAAGAGCACTTGCTGCTCTTCCAGAGGACTGGAGGTGGGTCCTTGGCACCCATGCCAGGCGTCTCCCAACCACCTGTAACCCAGCTCCAGGGGAACAGATGCCTCTGGCTTCCTCAGGCAGCTGCACAAACATGCACATACATACCCATATGCAGACACATCCACCTACACAGAACTAAAAATGATACAAAAAAGAAATCTTTTTTTAAAAAAGAAAAAGACACTTTCGAGGGAGGAAGCTAGAGCAGGAGGAAGTTTAGAAGTACAAATGGCAAACCCTGTACAAGGATGAGGTTTTTACGTTACATGTGGGCTTTGGAGCTTATTCGTACAGCATGGACTTTCTTGCCCGAGCGCTGTTGCACGTGGTTCCACGCACAACTTAATGGATCACCTGTCTCGTTAGCATCTTCAGACACTTTGTCTGCTCCTCTGGCTCCAGGCATTTCCAGCAGGGCTCTTGGCTGTGTGTGGGGGGGTGTGGGGTGGGGTGGGGTGTGGGATGATGGTGGTGGTGGTGGTGGGGAGCAGGGTGGTTCCAGGGTTGGAGACTTTGTTTACCAGTGTGTTTTTCTGTAATGCTAATTTGGCAACAATTGTGTTAGGCCTTGGACCTCACGGCCAGCTCTCCTCCCCTGCTCCACGAAGGTGTGTCTAACACTGGTGGTTACAGAGACTATGTCAACCCCTCCTACTTAACCTAGGGACTTCATCTGCCCTGGGGAAGATGCTCCCTTCACTTCCATTACTTCCATCTATCCCATCCCCATTAGTTCCTTCATATCAGAGGTTAGACCAATTCAGTCATATTTTGGCTTTGGCTTTCAAGGTCCAAGTGTAAGAAAACAATAATTTCCCAGGGGACAGTGGCCTAGGATGGCTGAATTCACACCCAGAGCCCTCATTATGGGAAGAGAACGTCGTTTCCTCTCAGCAGAGCCAGAATTGAGCACATTTTCATGGATACCTGGGACTGATGTCTCACAAGGGAGCCTTGGAGGAGCTGCTGGGACCAGGAGCATGTAGGACAACTGTGGCTGAGGGCCAGAGAAACATGCTCCTGCCGTGTCTACGTGAATCAGTCTCCAAAAACCTTACAGGCAGAGCAATCTCCCACACTCTCTTGTTAAAATGCCGGGATCAGAGGATCTGGGGTGGGGGCGCTGTGCCCTCTGCTGCATCCACACACTGAGTGTCTGGATTCCCAACCAGCTCCCAGGCGCTGCTGCAGCTGTGCCCTCTGCTGCATCCACACACTGAGTGTCTGGATTCCCAACCAGCTCCCAGGCGCTGCTGCAGCTGTGCCCTCTGCTGCATCCACACACTGAGTGTCTGGATTCCCAACCAGCTCCCAGGCGCTGCTGCAGCTGTGCCCTCTGCTGCATCCACACACTGAGTGTCTGGATTCCTAACCAGCTCCCAGGCGCTGCTGCAGCTGTGCCCTCTGCTGCATCCACACACTAAACTGAGCAGCAAGAGCTTACACCCCGGCCTGGCGCGGTTGTAAAACCTCAGCTAGATTCTGAACATGACACTGGACTTAATGGCCTTAGGCCAAGCATGGCTGTAAGCCTCAACACCAAAGCCTCTTGCTTGCTTGGAAGGGCCTCTGCCACCTTCTGTTTGGGGATCAGCCACCTCTCCAAACAGATGAAAACAGCAGTGGGCAATTTGGGCTAGTTGTTTAACTGTTAGGTTAAACTGCCGGGTCTCTGCTCCAGCCCTCTAAGTTACATAATGTGACCCTGTTGAAAAGACTGATAATACCATTTGGGAGCAGGAAGCCGATTTCTGACTGCTTATTGTTGGTGGGTGGGGCAAGGGCTGGGGTCAGGGAACTCGGCAGAATGTGGCAAGGGTTTAAGGAACGAAAGGGGCCTGGCAGATGGAGAGGGCAGGAAGGCTCGGGTGACCAAGGCTTGGGGATAAAACTGATTGGTGTGTCAGCAAAATCTGTCATTGGCTTTGGCGATTCAAAAGGCAGACACGTTTCCTCATCTCTGCTAATCCTCATCTGATACAGAGGATTTTCCAGCCACTATATCTCCAGAAAGAAAGGAAAAAAGAAAACGCAATCAAACCTGCACGCACAGCCCTTGCTTTTCACTGGTGTGCCCCCAGCTCCAGCCTTTATTTCTTATTGCAACGTTTCTTGGGCGATGGAGGGGCTGGGGGCGCTGTGGGCAGCCCCCCAGGATGGTAAGTAGCATTTCGGATTGGCCATTAAGGATTCTCCGCAGAGGCTTTCCACCATCTATTTTCTTGCTGGATCCCGAGTGATACCCGAGTTGCTGTCCGGCCTTCGCTTGATGAAGAGTTTCCAAAGGGATGGATGCGGTGAAATTGGGGCGAGCTTCCGACAGGCTTTTCTCACGGGTTCCTCTTAGCCTAACACTAGAAGCTTGTGGGGAGGAATGAGCGCAAAGAAGGGAAAATGGCTGGGCATAGCCAAGGAAGCTTGAGGAGCGGGCAGGGTTCCCAAGCGACCCCTCTTGGCTTCCCTATGACCTGGTGACCTGCTCTTACTCCCCTCAGGTAGGGATCCTACGGCTGAACGGCGCTAAGCCGCCAGGTGCAAGAAGGCTGAGGGATGCTGATCCTGCTTCTTTATGGTGAGTCCTGCTGCCAGGGGCGCTGGGATGGGAAGGCAGGCAGGAGTCGCTCGGCTTCTGCCTAAAGCGTAGGGGCTCCAGTGGCTTCAGTCCCAGCTGGAGCTGGGTGCCCTGTCTGATCGGATTTCCCTGCTGTGTGACTGTGGGGAAGGGCAAGAAAATGGGAAAACAGTGTGTGGAAGGTTGTTTCCCCCCTTGATTTGTTTATAAACAACACTCCTGAGTCAAACGTGAAATAGGGTTCTCTCTAAAAAAATAATATTCTTATATATTCTTATGTTTTGGATGTGAATTTATTAGTGTTATAACCCCCAAACCAGTGATTTTCTAGACACACTATTTTAAACTCAAGGTGGGTGTTGTGGTTCAAGCCTTTAGTCTCAGCACTTAGGAAGCAGAGGCAGGGGGATCTCTGTGAGTTGGAGGCCAGCCTGGGCTACACACTGAGTTCTAGGGCTACATAGTGAGTCTAAGTCTTTAAAAAAAGTTCCATATTTTAAACTCACTTAGTGAAAAACAAAAATCTCTTGGGGAAAAAAAATCGTCCTAAAGGGCGGGGGAATGGAACTGTGTCATTATAGATGTTTAAATATTTTAATTTTTTCAAACTATGTGTGTGTGTGTGTGTGTGTGTGTGTGTGTGTGTGTGTAACAGGGTCTCATATATGCAGGTTAGCCTTAAACTTCTTTTTTGTTTGTTTGTTTTTTTCAAGACAGGGTTTCTCTGTGTAGCTTTGGAGCCTGTTCTGGAACTCACAGAGATCCACCTGCCTCTACCTCCTGAGTGCTGGGATTAAAGGCGTGCGCCACCACTGTCAGGCCAGACCTTAAACTTCTTACGTGGGCAAGGCTTGTCTTGCCTTAGCCTACCAAGTGCTGGAATTACAAGTCTGTGCCACCATATCGCCCCTCCCCCAGTCAGTATATCAAGAAGGGGCTGAGCCTATAGCTCCATGGTGGAATAAGTGCTTAGCAGGAACAGGGTACTAGGAACCATCTCCATCACTGTAAAACAAACAAACAAACAAACAAACACTCCCCCCCCAAACTAAACACCTCTGTCCCAAAAACCTAGAAATGTTTGCCACAAAATACTTTCCCAGTGGCTCAAATCTCAGTTAGCCCAAGGATACAAACAAACAAACAAACAAACAAACAAACAAACAAACCAATCTCCTTTTCAGTTCTTCAGTAAATGATTCTACACCAAGAATCTGTTTTTCTGACCCTTGTGGGGAAATTAATTACTTGAAGTTATGGTGATCTATGTAATGATCTTTGTATATGACATGTTACAGAAGGTTTTACCGGATGATTCTAGTAACAGAATTCTTTTATTTTGTGTTCTAGTTTTCTTTTCTTTTCTTTTTTTTTTTTCTGGAGACAGGGTTTCTCTGTGTAGCTTTGTGCCTGGAACTCACTCTGTAGCCCAGGCTGGCCTTGAACTCACAGAGATCGGCCTGGCTCTGCCTCCAAGTGCTGGGATTAAAGGCGTGCGCCACCAACGCCCGGCTGTGTTCTAGTTTTCTTTATATCACTGCGAGAAAACACTCCAACCAAAAGTAACTAAGGGGAAGAAAGGATTTATTCAATTCACAGTTCTAGGTTGTTGTGCCCGTGTCTCGAGACCCCCAGGCAAGACCACCACAGAGCCAATATCCGATGCAAAACACACAGAGGTTTATTGATAACAAGCAAGTCCGGGCTTGGTCCATGTCACAGCAGGTGGAGGAGGACGGCCCTGAGCTCTCAGGGTGAGGGGTTTTTAAAGGGAAAAACCGCAAGCAGGGTGGTACAAGCCTTTGGGTCATATGATTGAGTGAGGATATGTAACCTTTGAGTTTACTGGTTGGGGGTTACAGTTATCATTTTGGGGGCAGGCCTGGACAAGTCCCAGGCTTGGTCCTTGAGCTACCATGGAGGCTGGCTGACCTAGCACGTTCACATTGACCCATGCACGTAGCTCTAAGTTGGTGAGGGGTCCCAGACAGTAAACAATTGGCTGAACCTTGAGCGGTCAGAGTACATGTAGAAAGGGAGCTACTGCAAGGACTATGTCTTTTGTTCATGGCACTCCCAGAAACTGCTGCTCAAGTCTCAGGAAACTGAAATTGAGGCCTGATCTCTGAGAGAAGACTGAGCAGCCTGTTATGGCGTCTGCTTGGTCCTTTCAAGGTCATAGTACACAGGGAGGAAAGGCAAGGCAAACTCAAGGCAAGAACTTGAAGGAAGGCTGCTTTCTATTGCACACAGCATTACCTCTCACTTAGGAACTCACTTCATAGTCTAAGAAGTACAGTTGCGGGCTGGCTGGTTGGCTTATACTTAGCTAGATTTCTTCTGTAGCCTGGGGCCGCCTGCCTAGGGATGGTGCTGCCTGCAGTAGGCTGTGCCTTCCTACAGTCAATTAACAATCAGACAACCCCTCACGGACATGTCTATAGGCTAATCTGATCTAGGGATTTCCTCAATTGAGGATCCCTTCTCAGGTGACTCTAGTTATGTCACGTTGACAGTGAAAGCTAACCAGAACACTCTATATTCCATTTTTTTAAAAAAGTGGGACATGCTCTGTTCCATCAAACAACAGACAACGCACCTCTAGTGTGTCCAAGGGATGCTATAAGGGGTGCAACCACATGGCCTTTGTCTTTATGAAACCTACATTCCTTAATGGAGAATCAAGCAATGAAATAAAAATTAAAAATCATCAACGTAGCATAGGGCAGGCACATCATGATGACTAGGATGTGACTTCCTACTTGAGAAGCCTCCAAAGGACAGAGGTTGACATTTATATCATCACTAATAGCCAGCATCTTGCCATTTCTCCTCCTTAGAAAGGAGAAGTTGGACTGAGTCATGGGGACAGAATGTTTGCTTCCAAGAGCCAGTATTATTGTCAACCAGTACCCGAAGCTCCACCGCCACTCACAGAACCCAGACAGTATTCAGAGCCTGCATGCTGTAGAATGGCGCTGTCTCCTCTACAGAACCCTGAAAGACATCCAGACTGCTGCTTGCGACAGTTTGGCAAGCTCAGCGGTGACATCATTCACTAACAATAGACACACTTAAAATTAATGACCAGCTCCACATCCCCTCGCGCTTTCATGTAAAACACTCCAGCAGCACGGAGACTATCTCTCTGAAGACGAGTCACAAGCAATGGGAACAACATGTTCCCAAGAAGCGGGCAGGGATAGTGATCTGCCTCGTTGGCTGGAAGGAGAAAAAGGCTGATCGAGCTTCCCCAAACTAGGACTTGAGAGACTCAGAAGTGGCTCAGAACAGGGGAAATGGGAGGCAGGACCGAATGAAGCAGAAACAGTCTTCCTGGAGACGTGCTTCTCCTCACAGGTGGACAAGGACAGACACTCCCACATGCCCCTCCAGTGTTACCAATCCCTATCTCCCCGTTGTTCACAGCATCATAACTGAATTCCAGACTCGCTTTCTAGGGTCCTTCACACCCTGCTTGCTCTACACTGAGTCTTTAGGGTCATCAGGGTTTGTGTTTGTCCACTCCTCTCTCTTATAATCTAAGAGGTGGTAGGTGGCTAATAATTGTTTGTTGATTCAATGCATGAAGCAGCCCGGAGTAGACTCTCTTCCTCAGTTGGATGCACTCGTTCAAACTAGAAGGATAAGGAGTGCATTTTAGAAGAAGTCTATAGGAAAGTAAAGTCACAAGATGCTATTTTTAGACCCACAACAACAGCCAAAATGTGAAAGACTGACAAACGTCAAGCCTTGATGGGAATATAACATGACTGGTGTGCTCACGTATCTCTAGCAGGAATAGCAATCGGTGCAGCCATTTTGGAGAACCACTAGTCAGTTTCATGGAAAGATAAACACATTTATATGGCTCAAGCAATCCCACTCCTAGATAAGTGAGAAATGAAAACACATGTCCATAAACACACACCCACACCCTGTGTCAGCTTTTGTTACAATACATTAAGACTGCAAACAATACAAATGCCAACTGTTAGTTACTTTTTATTTCTGTTGTGGCTCATATGGCTCACATGTCCATCATGGCAAGGATAGAATGGTGGAATAGAACAGTTAATCATGGCAGCCAGGAAGAAGAAAAAGGGAATACAGGAAGGGGGTGGGGCAAGATACACCCAAGGATTCATCCACCAGGCCTAGTTCCTCCAGCTAGGCCTCACTTTCTCAACTTAAACTTAAAATAACTCCAGCGGCTGGGACCAAGCACTCGATACCTGCATCTATCAGGGGCCATCTCGTATTCAGACCATAGCACAGATCAACAGGTAAAGGAATAAGTTAGTCAAGGTACCCCCATTGTTGATCACAGTCTAGCCAACTCAGAACTATAAAGTAACGGTCAGTTGACGTGTCACAACATGGAAGAACCCCATAAACACACTGGTGAGGGAAAGAACCATTTACCACCGTTGCTATGAAATCTTACAAAGGCAAAGCTCATCTAAAATTCAGAAAGCCGCTCTGTGTTGTCTGCAGAGAGGACACGTGCCAAAGGGACTCGAAGAGCTTTCTGGAAATTCAATTAGAAATGCTTTCAATCTTGATTGATATGGTAGTTGTAAACGTTTGTTATACTTACCGAGCTGTACTTTAAAATTGTACCGCACCTGCTTTTACATGGTTCTGAAGCTGGGACTTCATGCTTGCTAGTTCTACCAACTGAGGCACAGTCAGTGATGGAGTAACCAAAATGGGGACATTTTCTTGAAGACAATCTTAATTGGACCTCAAGCAACTGAATTTAAAAGAAGAAAGCAGGAGTGCAGGGAGAGAATAACTGTACTCCAAGGAGAATTCTCTCATTGTACAGTCAGATACTGTGGCATGTTGAGCAATATAGGTAGGAGATTCACTGATGCTACTGTATGGACCACTGGTTCTTGATTTTGAATGACAAGCAGTATGTCCTTTGTATGAATATATTGTTTGTTTATATACTCCCTTATTGTTAGGGATTTAAGTTGCTTCCCACTAGGGGCATGTTTCTGGTTGTTATACCAAAATGTCCAAGGCTAGGTAAGTACTTTATAAAGAAAAGAGGTGAATTCAAGTTCATGTTTTGGAGGTCAAAGAACATGGCACCAGTATGTATTCATCCTTGGTGAGGGTCTCATAGTAGGTGAATACAAAGAAATTATATGGTGAGACAGGAAGCAAGAAAGATTCTGGGGGAGGTGCCAGGCTTACTAATAACAATCTGCTCTCATGAGACTTCCTGAGAGACTAAGAAATGCATTCATCCCTTCTAAGAGCAGCACCCTCAATGACCAAATTACTTACACTAATGTGGTGGTTTGAAAGAAAATGGCCCCCAAAGGGAGTGGCACTGTTAGAAGGTGTGGCCTTGTTAGAGTAGGTGTGGTCTTGATGGAGGAAGTGTGTCACTGTGGGGGAGGGCTTTGAGGTCTTTTTCTCAAGCTTCACTCAGTGTGACAGTCAGTCAACTTCCTGTTGTCTCTGAGTCAAGATGTAGGCCTCTCAGCTCCAGCACCATGTCTGCCTGCAGCCACCATGCTGCCCTTCATGATGACAATGGACTGAACCTCTGAAACTAAGCGAGCCACCCCAATGAAATGTTTCCTTCAGAAGAGTTGCCATGGTCATGGTGTCTCTTCACAGCAATAGAAACCCTAACTAGGACAACTAAGTTCCAGTTCTTGAAGGGCCTACCTACCACCTGAGCTGGGCATGGGGATACCTGCATATAAACCCAGCCCTCGGGAGATGGAGGCAAGAGCACCAGGATCAGGAGTTTAAGGCCATCTTTGGCTACAATAGTGAAGTCAAGGTCAGCTTGGACTACATGAGGCTTTGTCTCAAAAATAACTAAAAAGGAAAAAAAGGGGGGAGGGACTGGAGAGATGGCTCAGTGGTTAAGAGCACTGGATGCTTTTGCAGAGAACCTGGGTTTGATTCCCAGCACCCACATGGTGGCTCACAACTGTCCTGTAACTCCCGTCCCAGGAGACCTGACGCCCTCTTCTGGCTTCCACAGGCACCACGCAAACTCGGCGCACAGACATACATACAGGCAAAACACCCATACACATATAACAAAATAATAAAGAAAGAAAAATCCCGAACACGCCATCCCCATGTGGTTTTGTTCCCATTTCTTCCTTCCCTATTTCTTTCCCTACAAGTCTTTTGGTACCTAGTCAGTTTCATATGTTTGAAGTGTATTTGCTGGATTGCAAGGTTCTCCAACTTGGTTTTTGTAAAAGATTTGTTGATTTATTTGTTTCAACTGCTGAGGCCATCTCTTCAGCTCCTTCTTTTCCTTCTTATCACATGGCGTAAGAAGCAAGTTCTGGGGTCACCTGAGGCCAGAGGCCATGGCATGGTACCCCCTGGTGCCTCTCTGTTTCCCCAAGTTAGTTGTGTTTTGAAAACCTAGCCCTGGGCTTGGCTGGAGGAGCGACTGGGGAAGCATTTGCCAGGAGTGGGAAGGGAATGATTTCTAGAGCCAAAGTGGCTAAATACATTCTGCTGAAACCAGAAACCAGACCACATTTTCCCATACTATTTTAGTTTTGTGAGGCGCAAGTCTTTTTCAAACAATGAGAATAAAAAAATATTCCAAGCTCAGCCTGCGGTTGGAAACTCCATGAGTAACCATTCCCCTAGCAAACCTCAGGGGAGAAAAACACAGATTTGCAGAGCCTAGTGCCTCCAGAGAGAAGCTCCCCAGCTGGTCCGCATTAAGACAGCATTCGGTGGGGCGCCTGGGCCTGGCCAGCAATGCCTCCCTGCAGCTTGGAGCTGGCCCATCCGTCTCACAGGTCACAAACCCAGAGCTCATTTCTGGTGTTTGCCCAGATTTAGGGATCCCTTATAACTTTTTATTTATTTTATTTTATATTTTATTTTTTTATAAATTGATGTCAGATTCACACAAAATGTACCACCCCTTTAAACCACGACATTTAGCACAATCACAACATTGTGCAACTGTCACTTTTATCTAGTCCCTACATGCTTTGCGCTGTCCAGAAGTTTTGAAATTTTGTGCTATAATCGAACAGTTACTCAGAGTTTGCCCTCCTCCCCCCTTTCTCAGCCCCTGGCACAGATCTGCTTTCTGTCTTCATGAATTTGCCTGTTCCGGACGTTTCCTGTAAGTGGAAGTAATATGATATGTAGCCTTGCGTGGTTAGCTCAATTCACCCAGCATAATTTGTTCTGCAGTTGTGGGGATTGTACCGAGGGCCTCACACATGCTCTGTAATCCTCTGTCATTGACCTATATCCCAGACCTTGTTTTACCTTTTTTCTTTTTTGTGTTTTGAGACAGGGTCTCTCTACATAGTCCTGGTTGTCCTGGAACTCACTATGCAGACCAGGCTGGCCTCAAACTCACAGACATCTGCCCACCTCTGCCTCCTGAGTGCTGGGCTTAAAGGCGTGCGCCGCCATGCCAGTTGCTTTTTTTTTTTTTCCCTTGGAAACAGGCAGGTCTCACTATCTTGTCTAGGCTGGCCTTGAACTTGTGATCCTTCTGCCTGAGTAGCTGGGATTACGAAGCCCAGCTTTCATGTTTTTGAGATTTAGCCTTCATCTACATCTTGGCATGTGCCCATCACTTTTATTTTTCAGGTGGGATAGTCCAGTGTGCGTGTGCAGTATACCACATTTGCTCCTCCATTTGTCGGTTCATGGCCATTAGCTGTTTCTTCTTTTAGCTAGTGTTCATAGTGCTGCCACGAACGTTGTGCAGAACTGCTTTCAATTCCTTTGGTTATATACCCATGAGAGACCTCGCTGGCCACTATTCCACCATACACCTTATCTCTTTCTCTCTTTAGAGATAAGGTCTTACGATGTAGGTCAAACTGGCCTTGAAATCTTGATCCTCCTGCTTCAACCTCCTGAGTGCTAGGATTACAGGCATGTGCTCCAACACCTAGTTTACCACAACGTTTTGCACAGCACTCATGGATCCCATTTTTATGAGGTCCGCAAAGACTCTTGTTTTAGCTTCACATTGGAATTACACGTGGAGCTGTATTTGCTTGTGTGTGTGTGTGTGTGTGTGTGTGTGTGTGTGTGTGTGCATGAGGAGACCAGAGGATGATCTCCGATGTCATCCTCAGGAACTGTCCTTGCTTTTTGAGACAGGGTCTCACAGTGGCCCAGAACTTGTCAAGTAAAACAGTCTGGCTGACTACTGAGTCCCATGGGTCACCTCCCCAGTTCTGGGATTACAGGGGTGCACCACTCTGCTCTTCTTTGTAGGGATGGAGCTCAGGTCCTTTACAGCACTTTATAGACTGCTGTCACCCCAACCCCACCTGTGGAACCTTAAAAATACCAAGGCTCTGGCAAGGCACAATGGTGCCTGCCTATAATCCCAGCACTTGGCAGGTGGAGATGAGAGGGCCACAAATTCAAGGCTAGCCTGGCCTACACTGTGAGTTCCAGACTGACGTGAATTACATGACAAGACCTTGCCTCAAACACAAACCCCAAACAACAACAAAACAAGGGCTGTGGATGTAGCATCTAAAAGGCAGAGTGCCTTCCTAGCATGCACAAGGTCTTGGGTTCCATGTCCAGCATCGACAACTAAACAGATAACAAAACAACAGAAAAGCCCACCAATGCTGACCTCCATCCTTGTTATAACTGGCTCAGGCATTTTGAGTTCAACAAAAACTCCCCGTGGGGTCCTAATGCGCAGCCCTGGCTGGACCATCCTACATCCTTTGCAGTCTCTCCATAGTAACAGCTTCAGTCTTCTGATACCTGGCGTGCCAGTCAGCTTTCCATTGCTGTGGCAAAAACACCTGAGCTAAATAACTACTGGGGAGGAGAAGATTTGTTGCATGCCTTCGGAGGTTTCAGTCTGTGACTGTACTGCTTTGGGGCTGTGGTGAAGCAGAGTATGATGGAGGGGACACATGGCGGAGCCAAGCTACTCATTCACTTCATGGTAGCCAGGAAGAGGTGTGTGTGTGTGTGTGCCGAAGACCTAGTGTCCCTTCACAATGGCACACGCCCTGCAGCCTGACTGCCTTCCGCTAGGCCCTGTCTCAGAAAGGTTTCGTCACCTCCCAATAGTGCTGCAGGCTGGGGACCAAGCCTTCAGCACACCAACTTTTAGGGGATATTTAATCTAAACAGAGCACCTGGTGTTTGGCTTCCTATTCTGGGACATATTTCCACGTGGTTTTGAGGGATTTGTCCCTTGATGAGCTTTAATCCTGTGACAAGTGGCTTGTGGAGTCCACTTCTGGCTTGGCCCAGTGTTTTCACAGCTGTCCCAAGCAGCACACTGCACCTGTTCCTCAGAGCTGAATTCAATTCAATTCGGGAGCTGAGTGACGGGATAATCTGCCTGAGGTTTAAAAAGAAGGAGCCGCATAGGGGCTCACAGAGACTGAAGCGGCCATCACGGGGCTGCGCGGATCTCCACTTGGTCCTCCGAATACACGAGTATACGTTATGGTTGTTGGCTTGGTGTTTCTGGAGGGACTCCTGACAGTGGGATGGCTGGGATTCTTCTGCCTGTTTTTAGGACCCTTTTCCTCCTACTGGGTTATCCTGCCCACCCTTGATGAGAAGGTTTGTGCCTGGTCTTGTTGTATCTTATTATGCTGTGTGTAGTTGGTGTCCCTTGGTGGCCTGCTCTTTTCTGGGGAGAGACATGGGGGGGCAGTAGATCTGGGGGAGAGGGGAGGTGGGCGGGTACTGGGAGGAGGAGAGGGAGGGGAAGTTGTGGTGGGGATGTACTGTATGAGAGAAGAATACATAAAGATTAAAGAAAAGAAGCCAGGCAGTGGTGGTGCACACCTTCAATTCCAGCACTCAGGAGGCAGAGGCAGGAGGATCTCTGAGTTCAAGGCCAGCCTGGTCTACAGAATGAGTTCCAGGACAGCCAGGGCTACACAGAGAAACTCTGACTTGAAAAACCAAAACCCAAACCAAACAAAAACAAACAAACAAACAAACAAACAAAAGCAAAAAAAAGGGAGCAGAATAAGAAAGTGGGGGTGAGAGTCAGCACCCGAAGACCCAAAGTGTATGAGAGAACTAGTGCAGACGGACATGTCCTCAGGGGAAGACTTGAGAAGGACTTGGGAAAGCCTCATCTCTGACTAGGCCAGGCCCAAAGCGAGCTTTTCTTGTCTTCCCCTCCCTACTCCTCAGACCAAAGAGGAAAGCACTGAGACCTTTTCTGATTTCCAGATGGATCCATCCCCAAAATACCGCTGGGTGAGGAGACGTTGCTTAGCAACTGACAAATGAGTTGACTTTCTGTTCTCCCAGACTGGAATCTTTATTTTAAGTGGGCAAATGGGCTTTTCTGGCCAAGGATTTCCCATGGAACTCAGCTCAGGACTGCCAAGGAGATTTGTTTCTGGTATTGTCACCGCTGATTCTGAGAGACACCACCTTCCGGAAAAGTCAGCATTGCCCTGACCCTTCTCAATTCACTCTCACAGACTTCCTGGCAAGGGATAGGGAGGAATTTCCTTTGGGTTCTGAATTCAGGTTCTTTTCTTGAGCAAGATGAAGTGTTCACAGTTCCATAGGGGCAAAGAGGAGAGAGCCCACACTTCAAAAATGAAGGGAGCTGGTGTGGTGATATACTGTATACCCTAATAAACTTGCCTGAGGGTCAGAGAAGTTGTGTGCTGCCATTGCCTGGCTGTTTCTTTC
Organism: Peromyscus eremicus; assembly: GCF_949786415.1. Lineage (NCBI taxonomy): Eukaryota > Metazoa > Chordata > Mammalia > Rodentia > Cricetidae > Peromyscus > Peromyscus eremicus. Next base: position 7,547,587 of record NC_081439.1, on the reverse strand, counting down.
CAGCGTGGCCTTGAACTCACAGAGATCCAGACAAATCTCTGCCTCCCGAGTGACAGGATTAAGGGTGTGTGCCACCATTGCCTGGCCTCTATGTCTAATCTACTGGCTGGCTCTGTGCTCTGATCCCCAGGCAAGTTTATTGGGGTACACAAGATATCACCACAGGCTGCTTGTGTTAGCTTTCCATTTCTGGACCAAATACCCAAGAGAGACAGCTTAGAAGGAGGGTTTATCTGCACTCAGCATCTCAGAGGTGTCCATCCATGGTCACTTGGCTCTGCTGCTTTAGGCCCGAGTCATGGTGAGTGGCAGGGGACAGAAGACTGCTCAACTACATTTGCTAATCAAAGGGAGAGAAAGGCCGGGGCTGGGATCCTAATAGTCCCGTCAAGGACACCCTGCCTCTAAAGACTACTCCAGTCAGCTCTGTTTCTTAACAGTTTCTCCTAATATTTTCAGCATTTGTGGACCCAGCTTTAGCACATGGGCCTTTGGAAAGATATTTCAAAGTCAAACTATAACACTTGTGTTAGGCTGTTGCTTAAGAATTTTACCAGGACTGACAAGATGGCTCAGTGAGTAAAGGTGTTTGCCACACACAAGTCTGACGACCCAAGTTCGATCCTTAGAACCCACATGGTACAATGAGAGAAATGATTCCCATAAGTTGTCCTCTGACCTCCATATGCATGCTGTGGTACACATGTGTACACACACACACACACACACACACACACACACACACACACACACACGAACAGAAAAAAAATCTGGCTGCAAACTGTAGGAACTGCTCCAGGCTGCAGAGGCTAATTGGGAGCTTATTTGGTGACATTAGGTATTCATTCCTAGCATTCTTGAATGGAAGCTTCACTGACAAGAGAAATGCCTGTATCAGGAAGCAGAGACCCCACAGCCACTGCCATTTAATGGGTCCACCTACACATGGAAAACATGTTAGGTACTGGGTGCCAGCAACTCCACCATGTAGATCTTTTTTTTTTTCCTTTTTCCTCACCACTGTGAAATATCTGAAAGCCAGGTGGCTCTCCTGCCATTCTGGCCAGCAGATAGTTTCTGCCTGAGGCCTTCTGTTTCCAAATCTTGCTGGCTGTCTGCTTGACAAAAGTAGGTCACTTACTCTGGGCCCTAACTGCTAGACAAAGTTAGGAAGGAGAGTTTCTGGCTTCTAGGTGAACGCAGAAAGAGAACTTAGAGGCACTGTCTCCTCTGTTGTCAAATGTCTACTATAATCAGTGAGCATTGGGCTGTAAGGAACAGAACCTACTTATCCATGCAGATGGCTTCAGTGGATTTCTAACTGGAACAGGGAAATGACACAGAAAGTGCTAGCAGGGCCTTGTGGGAACTCAGATCGGTTACTCTCTCCGCACATGAGTGGACTGAATGTCTGGGTTGCATTCCTAAGCCACCATTGAAACCAAATCCCCAGTGGGCTAGAACGAGGTGGGAGGCAGGGCCTTTGGGGAGATGATAGGTTAGGAAGGAGGAGCTCTCAAAACTGGGATTTGTGTTTTGAGACAGGGTCTCACTGTGTATCCGTGGCTGGCCTGGAGCTCACGGAGATTTGCTTGCTTCTGCCTGCCTAGTGCTGGGACTAAAAGTGTGCACACCACGCCTGGCCCCGGACTGGTGTGCTTATAAGGGAGATGCTGGAGAGTGCCCCCACCCCTTCTGTCATGAAGACAGAGAAAGAAGCCGCCAGCCCCCACCAGCCACCGAATCTGCTTTGATCTGGACCTTCCCAGCCTGCAGAACCCCAAGAAACGTTTGTTTACAAGCCAGTTGCCCCAGTTTAGCACTTAGTTATGGCACTCTGAGTAGAGGGACTATACACTGGCTTCCTCACACTGCCCTTGGCTTCTGCTTCTCCCTAGCTTTGAGTCACATGCTGCTTTCTGTTCGGTTTTGTTTTTGTTTATCAAGACAGGATATCATATAGCCCAAGCTGACCTCAAACTTGCTATGTAGCCAGTGATGGTCTTGAACTCCAGATTTCTCCTGCCTTCATCCACCAAGTGCTGGGATTCCAGGCCTGTGTCAGCACAGCCAGATCACATGTGGCTTCGATACAAACCCCAGCCCCAGTACTAGACAGGCTTGCACTCCCAAGAGCTTGCTGGAGAAGGAATGAATCCAATTAGCTGCGCTTATATCCAAGTGTAATGGTACAAATGGCTGTGCCTGGGAGGAGGCAGCAGAGACCCATGGGACTTTGAGTGGGGCATGTTTTCTTAGAAACAGTGCTTGGTAACAACTGCTATAGAACCATGGACAATGAGTGCCAGAAGGCTCCTCAAAGGTTAGAACGTGCAGTTCTTTCATATCGTAGTTAGACACAGGAGCTCAGATTAGGTGTGTGGGCTGGGAGACATAAGCCTCAGAGGAAAGGTAAACAAAAATTAGTACCATTTACCCTCCACTGTGTACCCCCCCCCCATTTACTTTCTTCTTTTGAGACCAGGAGAATAATGCACTTAGGTGCAAGGCTGTAAGAGTCAATGAAATAATGTTATGAATCTATGAACAAACACTTATTAAACTTGATTATTACAGCTAGGCATTAAGGCATACACTTGTCATTTCAGTGCTTGGGAGGCTGAAGCAAGGGGATTGTGAATCCAAGGCCAGCCTGGACTACAAGTGAAACACTGCTTCAAATTTTAAAAAGCTGGTTATTATGAGAGAAAAAGAAACCCATAAAAATGGAGTGGCATTATACATGTTTGTGTCACCAATATGACATATGTTGCCACGGTTCCCAAACTATTTCCTATATTCACGGTTTATGGGATTTTGTTCATTATATATGGTGTGAGGTAGGGTTGAGATTCTTTTGATTTTCTGGGGATTATAATATGCAGGTCCAATTTGTCCTGGTCTACCTTGAACTAATCTTGCTACCATAAATTTGTGAAGTCTAGGTTGAGTTGTTAAATGTTACCAGGGAGCTTGGAGACCCTTTCAGAAGTCCTAGTCTGAATTTTGTTAATATAAGAATTTGGCCTGGCATGGTAGTGCATGCCTTTAATCCCAGCACTGGGGAGGCAGAGGCAAGTGGATCTCCATAAGTTCGAGGCCAGTCTGGTCTACAGCGCGAGTTCCAGGACAGCCAGTGCTACACAGAGAAACCCTGTCTCAAAAAAATTGAGAATAAACTGAAGAAATCTTGAGGCCAATTTTATTAGATTTTGAGAAAAAAAGTAGGCAAGGTGCAAATGAGCCCGAATGAGCATGCTTAGAATGGACACAGAAGAAAAGGGAAAGTTACACTTTTCAGAAAGGCAGGCAGACTAATCCTAACCCTGTAAACTACTGGCCTTATAGGGTGGGAGTTCTGGGAAGGAAAAGTATACTATCTCATTAAGGGATAATTATTCCTCCTATCCTTTTAGTGTGGTTTAAGGTGAACCTGTCTTCTTGAGAAAGGGTCCCTTGGCTAGGTGATTGACCACCTCAACTGGATTAACTTTTAAGTTTTGGCAGCTTGGAATGCTAGGTCTCTACCCAGGTCAGAGAAATAGTTCTTTCAAATTGGCCTCTCCACAGATCAAGGCTACTGTAACAGTTTTACTCTGATTCATGTAGAGTGGAGGATCTTTATCAAAGTAATTCATGTTTCTTTTCATCTTTTATGTTACTTTGTCATATTTTTCACTCCATAATACATTGCTACTTTGGTTTTGAACAATCACTTGGCTGTTAAACAATTAAGGATTTGAAAAGAGAGGTTTTGTATATTTAGAGACACATCTGCCATTTCCATTGTTCATTGCCTTCCTGTTGCTTTTTGTCTAGCTTCATCTTCCTTCAGAGAAGGCCCACAGAGAGCTTATATAGTAGGATTACCAAGGAAAGGCTTACCATAAATATGCTAAAAGAATTGACGGGGAAAGATGGGTATAATGAGTGAAAGCATAGGGAACATGACTCTCAAAAGACCCAGAAACTAAAAACAAGGGCTGGAGAGATGGCTCCGTCAGTAAAGATCTTGATACGTTATCATGAGGACCTGAGTTCAATTCCTAGCACTCACATAAAAAACAGGCGCTTCAAGATTACAGCCTGGAAGCCCAGTGCTGAGGAGGCTGAGACAGGAAGCTCTCTGGGGTTTGCTGACCAGCCAGTCAAACTAATGGGAGAGCTCCAGGTTCAGCCAGAAACTGTTTCAATATGGCGGTGACCGAGGGAGACACTTCATGTTGACCTCTGTCCTCTACGAACACACATGCACACCTGAAATACATTACTTGGATGGATATGCCACATTTGTTCCTCCATTCATCTGTTGATGTACTTGTTTGTATCTCTTGGATGGTATGAAGAGTCGGCTGTGACTGTTCTGTTCAAGTGTTTGTTACAACACCTGTTTACAACTCCTTTCATTATATACTTAGGCTTGGAACTGATAGCCAACCAGCAGTCACTCTGGTATATCTCGGAATATCCCTCCCCACACATATGAGTCTCATGTTTATAAAGTAGGTCTGCTTAAGTCCTTGGTTTCTTACTTCGAATGCTTATTAGAATCAGCCCCTTGGAGCTTTACAAATACCAATGCCTGGTCCCACCCCTAAAGATCTTGATGCAATTAGCTTGGGTTTGTGAGTATTAAAAGCTCTCATGTAATTCCTATGTGAAGCCCTGGTTAGCACACCCACATAGACCTTTCTTTGCAGTCTCCTTGTAGCATTAATTATGGGCACATTGTCGCTATGAACAGAAATTTTCATCTGATGGAAGATACTCTGCTATGATTGCAAACAGAACTCACCACAATATGTTATTATTATTGTATTTTAAATAGTTTTCTTGGTGCCCGCTTTTCTGGCTTACTAAGCACATACCTAGTCTTCATACCTGGTAAGCCAATACTGGAGTTTTGTTGTCTGTTTTGGGAACTGACTTGATTCAGCTTAAATTTTGCCTACTAATCCAGTAAATTAGTTACTATTTCTAATGGTTATCAAAGTTTCAGAGTCCAAAGATTGGTCTCTAATGGTGATATACTGACTGTTTTGGAGAAATCTAAACCACAGTCTGTTTTTTTGAAATAGCCTATACATCCACATGGTAAGTATTCTTTTTTTCATCATGGTAAAAAATGCCTGGCTCAGTGCTTCAAAGTAGGGACTGCTTTTCCAGAGGAGCAACGTTGGTTCCCAGCAGCCTCATCAGGTGGCCCACCACTGCCCGTAACTCCAGCTCTAGAGGACCAGATGGCCTCTTTTGTCCTCTTTGGGCACTACACTCACACGCACAATGTGGCTCATGGTCTCAGTTCACGTCACTTTGGTGTTTCTGGGTCTGTGGGGAAGCAGTACAGCATGGTGAATGGGTTTGGTGGAGCAGAGCTGCTTGCCTCCTGGCCATCACAAGTAAGGAGAGACAGAGTCCTGGGACAAGACACACCCTTCAAAGCCTTTACCAGTGCTCCAGCCCCTCTCACCTCTTTTTTCACCTTGGTTTTTTAAGACAGAGTTTCTCTGTGTAGCCTTGGCTGTCCTGGAACTCTGCAGGCCAGGTTGGCCTCCCTGCCTCTGCCTCCGGAGTGCTGGGATTAAAGGCGTGCGCCACCACCCACTTCCACCTCTTAATAGTCCACTCAGCTATGAAGCAGCTCTCATGATCCAATCACCCCTCCAAAGCCCATCAACTGGCAACTGAGCCTTTCCTGTAGGACTTTGAGGCATAGTTTTTAGATTCAAACCATAACAACGTGGTTCAAATTTTTAATCATAAAAAGAATATACAGCAGCTGGGCATGGTGGCATGGTGGTTCACGCCTTTAATCCCAGCACTCGGGAGGTAGAGGCAGGTGGATCTCTGTGAGTTCGAGGACAGCCTGGTCTACAGAGTGAGTTCTAGGACATCCAGGGCTAAACCCTGACCAACAAACCAACCAACCAAACAACCCCCCAAAGGGCAATATACAATGGAAAGCTTCATTCCACATCTCCTGATCTCTTGAAAGCATTTTAAAAACATTAGCAACTGCCTTTTGGATCTCTTGCATCAGTTGTGATAATTATATATCAGCTGTGATCATCTATATTATACAGTATAGTTAATAATATAATCCTCTACAGCTGGAGTTATTCGCAGTTGTGAGCCACCTTCTAATCCTATGAGCTGTCTACAAAGAGTTCTTAAAACAAATGACATTCTTTGTCAAGAAGCTCACAAAGGAAGGCATCAATTCCATTTACTTCTGCACACATTTATTGAGCCATACTGTGTGCTCGGAACAATGCTGGCTGTTCAGCGGGAGAAACATGAGTCATAGGATTGAGAGTGTACTTTTCTTAATTAGAAAGGAGAAGAGAACAGAATGAAGGGCTGTTGGTAGGGAAATGTGATACTTCAACTTGACCTAGTTGGAAGGGTTGATGAGAACAGGTTACTCCTCTGTTCTGCAGAGGACTGCACTTGAGGTTTTTGGTCCTGCCTCCCTAGCAGAGTATACCAATCAACAGAGCTCTTATTCACAGCCAATCTGATGGTATAGGTTCCAGGAATCTTGCTGGTAGCTTGGTGTCCATTTCACAGTTTTTAGGAGAAGGGAAAGGTATATCAAGCTTCTCAACAGCAGAATGTCGAAAGTAGCCCGTTTGCAATTGAACACTCAAAGAGACACCTGAAAGGGCCGACTCCCCTTCGGAGCAGCTGAGAAAGCATGGGGTGTTCACAAGAGAGGAACTGCTGGAACTGAGTACGCCTACAGAGGCAGCAGCGAGCATCTTGAACGTACTCCTGTGTTGTCTATGTCTTCAGGTTCCCACAGGGGCTTAGAGAGGTGAGGTACTGTGTACAGGATGGGAGGGACATGGCAGGCCAGGGGTGTTTGCTGGACACTGGGCACATTTACATCTGGACACTCCATTTCCTTGTATAAACGGTGAAACTGAACACTGCCTCAGATCACTTGGTTGGAAATGGTCCATCTGTCAGTGCCGCCTTCCCCGCTTCTCTTCTTTTCTACAGGGTCTTACTATCCTTGGCTGGCCTTGAACTCACTATGTAGCTGAAGATGATCTAGAGCCTGAGATCCTCCTGGCCCCACCTCCTGAGTGCTGGGATTACAGGCATGTACCATACACTCAGTTTATGCAGGGCTACAGATAGAACCCAGGGATTTGTGTGCTAGCCAATCAATCACTCTGCCAACCGAGCTACATCCTCAGTCTCAATACAGTCTTGTCTATTGGTCCTCAGACTAGGCTTGGGACCACAGCCTTCCACAAGGAAGCAGGCAATGATATCCTGTTTGCTGTTAGTGGCAACCATACTTGGAGAGGGCAGGTTTTCATGACTTTATTTGATCATCCACTTGAATTTTCAGAACAAAATTTATAAGCATTTTTCTTTCCCAGTATGAAGTAAACAAGTTTCTAGAGAGTAAAGGCTGGTCAATTCTTTAGCGATGTAGGCGGTCACTGATGGTGGATTTAATACGCTGTCCTTGAAATAATAGAGTCCATCTAGTGCTGGTGCTATGGCTCAGCAGGTTAGAGCATCTGCCACCAAGCTGGATAAGCTGAGTTGGATCCCTGGGACCCACGTGACAGAAAGGAAAAAACTGACTCCTGTAAGTTGCCTTCTGACCTCTGCATGTACACACCCATACACAGGCACAAAATAAAGTAAGAGAAGATGGGGGGGAAAGGGAAATAGGAATCCTCATGGGGACAAGAAAATAAAAGGTTCTCATGCCCTTAATTCATAACCTGATAACCCCCAAGAGTCTCTTTTCCCTTATAGATAATGTATGGCATGTGCTTGTCCTGTATCACAAGATAACAAGAAACCCTTCAGGGTGACTCACCAGCCTCTGATCTTGGTGACTAACAAAACCCACTAGACCTCAAACCACTCAAACAACCCAGGAAAATGCCTGGTTTTTTCCCTCCTATGTCTGCACCTAACCTGGGTCTCCCACAATAAGTGATGATTTATTAAATTATTAAAATGAGTCCCCCTTTTCTTCCAATTGAAACCTGTCTGTTGTTGGTTGTTTTTACTCTTTGCTCTTTTGGGGGACCTGCCACCCAGCTCTCAAATAAATCACACGGAATCTTATTACTTAGAAATGCCTGGCCTTAGCTTGGCTTATTTCTAGTCAGCTGTTCTTAACTTAAATTATCCCATCTACCTTTTGCCTCTGGGCTTTTCCCTTTTCTTACTCCTGTATACCTTACTTTCACTCTTACTCCGTGGCTGGCTGTGTGGCTGGGTGTCCTCCTCTCCTTGTTTTCTTCTCGCTCCTTGATCTTTCCCTCCCAAATTTCTCCTTCTACTTACTCTTCCTCTCTGCCTGGCAGCCCCACCTGTCCTTTCTTCTGCCTCGCTATTGACCATTCAATTCTTTATGAGACCAATCAGGTGTTTTAGGCAGGCAAAGTAACACAGCGTCACAGAGTTAAACAAATGCAACATAAAAGAATGTAGCACATCTTTGCATCATTAAACAAATGTTCCAGAGCATAAACAAATTAACACATTTTCAACTAATATTCCACAACACTTGTCTGAGAGTTCATTCTGTGTGTTTCAGTTTTTATTTCTGCCATCACTGGGATCTGAGATTATCCTTAAATTTAACTTTTCAGTTACTGTTAAAGAAAAAGAAAGGAGCCGGGCGGTGGTGGCGCACGCCTTTAATCCCAGCACTCGGGAGGCAGAGCCAGGCGGATGGATCTCTGTGAGTTCGAGGCCAGCCTGGTCTACAGAGCGAGCTCCAGGAAAGGCACAAAAGCTACACAGAGAAACCCTGTCTCGAAAAACCAAAAAAAAAAAAAAAAAAAAAAAGAAAAAGAAAGGATATACAATAGGCTTTTCTTTCATTTCTACCCCCTCCCCTTGCTCTTTAGTTCTTCCTTTTCCATGAGGCTTAATGGACTCACTGGGGATTTTCGAAAATTGAATTCTTATGGTGAAAGGGGCCAATGACACCAATAGAAATCTAGCCACATTAAAAAGGTAGAAACACGGGGCTGGAGACATTGCTCAGTGGTTAAGAGCACTGGCTGCTCTTTCTAGAGGTCCTGAGTTCAATTCCCAGCAACCACATGGTGGCTCACAACCATCCATAGTAAGATCTGATTCTCTCTTCTGGCATGCAAGTATATATGCATAGTACTGATACATAAAATACAAATAAATTTAAAAAAAGGTAGAAACACCTGACATTAACTTTAGCATTTAACCCAATGTATCATATAAAACACCATTTCAATATGTAATCCATACGTTAATTGTTGAGGTAGTATTTTATTTTTTGACACCCTCTATATACTTGTATTACTCAATTTGGGTTCGACACATTTCAGAGAGTTAGGGGCCCATGTGGCTACTGGCCACTGCACTGGGCAGCACAGGCCTTAGTGTAGGGTGTAGTGACATCCTCAGAGATCCCCCCACACACACAACCAACAAACCTTCTAGTCACATTCTAAAAGCATACCGTGATGATACAGGTAAGGAAACTTAGAGAAAAGTGGGACACAGGGACTATAGCAGAGAGTTTGCTTACTAAGCTAATAGGAAAGCAAAGGGGAGGGCACTGGAGGTGGGACAACCTGTGTTGGTAAGCAGATGGGAAGGGGCCTTTTGACGATGCAGGACTTGGTGGAGGGTCTGCAACCTGCTACGGGGGCGACCTCTGACTACTGTTCTTTGTCTTTCCTTCTTCTGGCTCCTCTCTTGTCCAGCCGTGGTCTTCGGCCTGCCTTGCACCCGGGCCACCGAGGCCTGTTTGCAGGCCTGCCCTGCGGCCTGCACCTGCAGCAGCGTGGAGCGCGGCTGCTCGGTGCGTTGCGACCGTGCGGGCCTCCTGCGGGTGCCCACGGAGTTTCCGTGCGAGGCGGCCTCCATCGACCTGGACCGGAACGGCCTGCGCATCCTGGGCGAGCGGGCCTTCGGCACGCTGCCGTCGTTGCGCCGCCTGTCGCTGCGCCACAACAACCTGTCCTTCATCACGCCTGGCGCCTTCAAGGGTCTGCCGCGGTTGGCCGAGCTGCGCCTGGCGCACAACGGCGAGCTGCGCTATCTGCACGCGCGAACCTTCGCCGCGCTGGCTCGCCTGCGCCGCCTCGACCTGGCGGCCTGCCGCCTGTTCAGCGTGCCCGAGCGTCTGCTGGCCGAGCTGCCCGCCCTGCGCGAGTTCACGGCCTTCGACAATCTCTTCCGCCGCGTGCCCGGCGCCCTCCGAGGGCTGGCTAACCTGACGCATGCGCACCTGGAGCGCAGCCGCATCGAGGCTGTGGCCTCCAGCTCACTGCGGGGCATGGCGCGCCTGCGCGCGCTCAGCCTGCAGGCCAACCGCGTGCGCGCAGTGCATGCCGGGGCCTTTAGCGACTGCGGTGCCCTGGAGCATCTGCTGCTCAATGACAACCTGCTGGCCGCGCTGCCTGCCGCTGCCTTCCTAGGCCTCCGCCGCCTGCGCACGCTCAATCTGGGTGGCAACGAGCTGGGTCGTGTGGCACGTGCCTGGTTCTCTGACCTGGCAGAGCTCGAGCTGCTTTACCTGGACCGCAACAGCATCACTTTTGTGGAGGAAGGCGCCTTCCAGAACTTATCAGGCCTCCTGGCCCTGCATCTCAACGGCAACCGCCTCACCATGCTCTCCTGGGCCGCTTTCCAGCCTGGCTTCTTCCTGGGCCGCCTCTTCCTCTTCCGCAACCCTTGGCATTGTGACTGCCATCTGGAGTGGCTGCGCGATTGGATGGAGGGTTCTGGGCGTGTGGCTGATGTGGCATGTGCCTCCCCAGGTTCCGTGGCCGGCCTGGACCTCAGCCAGGTGGTCTTTGAGCGTTCCTCAGATGGCTTGTGTGTGGACCCTGAGGAGCTGAACTTTACCACATCTAGTCCAGGGCCCAGTCCAGAGCCGGTGGCCACCACCGTGAGCAGGTTCAGCAGCCTCCTCTCCAAGCTGCTGGCCCCAAGGGTCCCCGTGGAGGAAGTAGCCAACACCACCTGGGAGCTGGTCAACATCTCGCTGTATGACAGCCTTCCCTCTGGTGGGGTGGTGGGCTTGGGTTGCAAGGCCACGTTTCTCTTTGTCTCTTGCCTCTTGCTCACCCTGGCACAGTATGGAGTGTTCAGCCTACAGAGGGACTGACTCTGTCACAGGGAAGTGACCCAAACCACTTCGGCCAAAAGGGGAAGCTTTGCTTGGCTGTGATTGGGAGTGTCTGTAGTTGAGAGGAGAGGAAATAGGATTAGGGGTGGTGATAAAAGTTCTTGCTGAGGGTGGAAGAAACACTGTCTCCAAAGACAGCCCTAGGCAGAGGAGCACTCTGGGAAATGCCACTGAAGTAAGTAGGTATAAATTTCTGTTCTTCTCACATGGGCATCCATTGAAAAAGAGAAGAATGAACAAGGGCTCTTGGGTGGGTAGGTGAGGAATGGAAGTCTCTGGGACTCCTGCCCTCCACCTCCAGGCAACAATGCCCACGGGGCCTACATTAAAGCGGGACTCGATTGGCTAAGTACTAAGAACTATCTTAGTACTTAGTACATGTACATGCCATCTCTCTTGTCTCAGTAGCCCACTAAACCCAATCCATCTTTTCTAATATGATCCTCCTCTCTCCTCCTATGCCCAGGAGCTTGGGACAACAAGGTTCAGGAAGGTAGACAGGACATTAGAGCAGGGGTATGGGAAAGAAGAGACTGAGATCCAAGGCAGGTGGGTGGTTGCTGAGGTCTGAGGTGTGTGTTAAGTGGAATTTAAAACAAAGATTCATTTCTTTTAGGCCACAATTTATCCCTTAGTATAGGCAGTGCCAGGTGTGTTTGTGGACCGCACTTATAAAATGCTAAAAGGTAAACTGGTTTCTCTAATGTAAGACTTTTCAGAGTCTTCCAATGCCATTGTAAGCTTCCAATGTACTGTGAACTCTCAAGGAAGCACAAAATCTTCTTTTAGCATTTCTTTTTTTTTCTTTTTTTTTTTTTTTTTTGTTTTTCGAGACAGGGTTTTTCTGTGTAGCTTTGCGCCTTTCCTGGAACTCACTTGGTAGCCCAGGCTGGCCTCGAACTCACAGAGATCCGCCTGGCTCTGCCTCCCGAGTGCTGGGATTAAAGGCGTGCGCCACCACCGCCCGGCTTCTTTTAGCATTTCTTGTTGTGGGAAGAGTGTCCCTTCCCACAAATGCTTTGTTAGCAGGGTAGAGCATCTCCAGCTGGGATGCGTCCATTAGGTATGAAATTCTTACGAGCTGCTCACATGGAGACTGACTAATGGTCCAGAGGGAAGGGGGACCTCAGATTTCTCAGGGTGCATGCCTGAGGGCAAAGGTCATCTACCAGCACCTCCAGTGGATGTGCAGGGGCTCTGAGTGTGGAGCGTATGAGGGTACAGAGGCCGAGTCCCACCCAGGGCCCCTGACACACTAGCTCTTCTCAGAGGTTGATTGTCTTGTTAGCCCCAGAATCGGCAGCTCTCTGGGCCCTGGCCATGAGGGTAAGCTTTGCAGGTTGCCCTCTAAATGTTGGCCTGTGGGCTGGGGATTGTGGGTCGGTGGGAGAGTGCTTGCCTCATGTGGGCGAGGACCTGGCTTCTCTACTCATCACTGAAGAAAACAAGAAGCTGGTCAGTCACCTTCCAATCTCAGTCTAGCTGGCGGTAGAACCATTCTGAACTGATGTTGACAGATGCAGGTTCCTGATGGGCCATGAGGTGATCAGATCAGCCAACGTGCCATGCGTCTGCTGCATAGATGCTCCAGTTTGTCTCCACACGGTGAGCAGCGAAGGCTGTACTTGTCAAGGTCCTGGAAATGTACAGTCTTCCCTTCTTTGTGTGTAGAGAGGCGAGGTTTCAAAACCCCACACAGATGAGGGCGTGCCAAGCTGTCAATGGCAACAGTATTTTTTCTTTTTTAAAAAGGTGATTTTTTTTATTGTTTGATAATTTCATACTTGCTTTGTGTGTGTTTGTGTGTGACAGGGTCTCACTACATAGCTGGCCTTGAAGTCACGATCCTACTCAACCTCCTCAGTTGCTAGGATTACAGGCATGTGCTACCATGCCCACAAACGGTATTTCTTAATAATACTAAGTACTAGTACTAAGTCAAACTACTGCAGTGTTCACATAGGCTTGCCTACTAGTGACTGAAGGACCTTGCCCTTCCCCCATTCCCTCTGCCTTGCTGAAAACCCTTAGATTACATTCCTGAAGCTAGCCACCAAGGTCTGTTCCCTTATTTGGCCACTTCCTCCTCCTGAGACTGACTACCAAGGCCCAGCTATCAAATCCCCCTTTGACTCACCTAATTAACACGCCCAATTAAAACTGAACACCTCATCCTTACACAGCTCCCCTCCTTTATAAACCGCCATTTGCCTATGGGCCATGTCTGCTCTCTATGCAGAGGCGGTCCTTTTTCCTCCAGGACAAATACCCCTGCCCCCTTTCCCTTGCCCCTTCTCCTTCTAACACAGGCCTCCCCTTTTCCCCTCTTCAAAGTGACACCTGCAAGGTCATCTGCTGCTGTTTTTCTGCCTCAGTCAGAAAGCAGCCACTTTAACTTTTCTTCCCTACTTAATAAAGGATCTCTCTGTGAAAACAGGTGTTTGGGTATGGTTTGTGCCTAATCCAGGGGTCCGGGAGGAAGCCCCAGCTGTGTGGGGATCTCCCTCAGTGGCCATTAACTCAGTTGAATGGGCAATGAGCAGCATTTAAAACAACACATAGAGGCAGGAGAAATGGTTCATTGGTCAAGAGCACACACTGCTCTTGAGGATTGAAGTTCAGTTGTATGCATCAATGTTGGGCATCTCACAACCACCTATGACTCCAGCTCCAGGGATCGGACATCCTCCTCTGGCCTCCAGAGGCACGGCATTCAAACACACACACAGAGAGAGAGAGGGAGAGGGAGAGGGAGAGGGAGAGGGAGAGGGAGGGAGGGAGAGAGGGAGGGGATTAGAAATAAGAAAAATCTTTACAAGCAAACACAAGGCTGAGGGTTGAGGATGTAGCTCAGTGACAGAGTGTGTGTAGCATGTACAAGGTGCCGTGTTACATCCTCAGCACAGCACCACACAAAAAACCCCAAATCCAACATTAACAAAAATATGTTAGATTAGGAAAGTCACAAGATGTCACATGTGAGATACGAGTAAGCATTATAGCCATGTAGTAGTGCTGCATGCTTTTAATCCCAGCATTTGGAAGGTAGAGGCAGGTAGATCTCTGAGTTCTAGACCAGCCTGATCTACAGACAGGACAGCCAGGGCTACACAGAGAAACCCTGTCTTGAAAAACCAAAAAAAAAAAAAGTAAGCATTGTGTTGTGAAACCTGACATTTTCATGTTCTTGTTCATATTGTGTGGATATGTGTGTATTGGGTTGCTATAATTTATATTTTATGGTGGGGTTATAGTTTAAAATTGTGGAAGCTGCTGGTCTGGAGCATGCATTTGTTAACTTTTACAATTACACATATCCATTGGGAAGGCACTTTATGCCATGGCATAACGTGTGGAGTTCAGAGGACAGCTGTGGAAGTTCTCTCCTTCAACCACATGGGTCCTGGGGATTGAACAATGCACATGATCAGGCTTGGTGGTAAGCATCTTTACCTGCTCCGCCATCTCACGGACTCTTGAGCATGCATGATTTTAAAAAGACAGTTTACTTTTGGGGCTGGAGAGATGGCTGAGTGGGTAAGAGTGCTTGCCGTGCGAGCACGAGGACCTGAGTTCAAATCCTCAGAACCCATGGAAAAAGCTGAGCATGGTCCCGAGCATGCCTATAATCCTAGTGCTTTGAGGGGGATGGCGACAAGAGGATTACTGGAACCTGCTGGTCACCAGCCTAGCCAAAAGACATTTGTGAGCTCCAGGTTCAGAAGAGACCCTGTCTCAAGGGAACAAGGCAGAGCGTGATGGAGCTGAGAACCTAGAGTTCTGTCTCTGGGCTCGTGTATGAATGAGTGCATGCATATGAGCTAGCACCTCCCACCACCCACAACATACAAACTTCTACAAATTTTACTTTGACATTTTTCATACCTGCAGAAAAGTTGCAGGAATAGTAAAGTGAATATTTTGGCCATTTGCCTAAGTTTTCCAATCCCTAAGCTGTTGGCCACATTTTCTTTCTCTCTCTCATCCCACTGTATTATTCTCTCTCTCTCTCTCTCTCTCTCTCTCTCTCTCTCTCTCTCTCTTTCTCTCTCTCTCTTTCTCTCTTTTTTTCTTTTGAGACATGATTTCTCTGTGTAGCCCTGGTACATTATTTCTTACTAATAGCTTGAAATTCAAATATCATGACCATCCCCTTTAGTACCTTAGTATGTAGTTCCTAAGAATGAAGCTATTCTCTTATCAATACCATTATCAAAAAAATCAGGATCTCTATAACTTATAAAACACTATTTAAAAACCTATTCTGTGGGAACTGGAGGTACAACTCAGTATGGAGAGTGCATGCCTACCATGCACAAAGCATTGGCTTCCATTTGACCCCCAGCACTGCATAAACCAGGCCCGGTAGCATATGACTGTGATTCCAGCACTGGGGAGGTGGAGGCTAGAAGATCAAAAGTTCAACGTAATTCTGAGCGGTATAGCCTGTTCTCAGCCAGCCTGGGCTACATGAGACCCTGTCCCCAAATGCAAACAAAACCACTCTGGTCTGAGAGTGTGGCCTAGTGGTAGAACAACTGCCCAGCATCTATAACATCCTGGGTTGCTTCTCCAGAACCAGACACAAAATAAAAACATACTGTGTTGAAATATCAACAACTGCGAAATGAAATTTTTTGAGTAGCCATTTTCCTAGTGGTAGAAGATGAATTCCTAAATCTTGACTTGTCTTCATTTGGTCATAATATTCACGACTCTAAACCTGTTGACTTTAATGTTTCAAAGTGAACTAGTTCTCTGAATGTCTTACTTTCCAAATGTGAGAATCTGATGAGGTCAGAAGTGTTGTTTGCTCAACTGTGTGTTGTGGCCATGGAGACTGAGCAAAGATCATGAGAGTCCAGGAGGGCAGGTCTCTGTGTTTGGGTAACCATGGAAGTCCACAGTGGGCACACAGCCTGGGTTACTGAGGAACAAGGTGGTGCCTTGAGAGGAATGTCCTTCCTTTCATTTGGAATGGGTTCAGGAGTTAGCCTCAAAGCTTTGCTCTACTTCTGCCTGGGTTAGGTGACCAGCTTTTAAATGAACATTTACTTGGATGAAGTTTGGAACAAATACCAACACTAAAATAGCCTCCTGGGAGACAGAGTTTTGCAGACATACCTAGTCCAATAGAATTCTGGAAATGTGGGAGCTACTTATTGCCAAATAGATTCAGAGATGCCTAAATAGTAACCCTTATAACTTCTCAAGAGATCGGTGAGTGAACTTTTCCCATTATGAGTTCATTAAAGTCTCTCCTGTGGGGAGCAGAGGAAGACCCGAGTGAATGAAGTCCCGAGTGAATGTATATGCTTGACACATGTGCAGCCATGTCAAGGATACCAATGCTTCAGCCCCAGGAGAGTGGCAAAGCCTTCCTCAGGAGAGGCTCGGAGGGATGGCAAAACCTTCCTCGGGGGTCTAAGTGTGAAGGATGACTGTGTGTGCAAAAAATGTTCAGCATAGCTTTCTTCCCCACCAGATATTTATAACTGCTTCCCTACAGAGACTGACCCTATGGAGACTAGCTAAACCTGTCCCCTTGATCCACCTCTATACTATAACCCTGCCTCTCTGTTCAACTCTATATAATAAACATGCTGGGCTTTGGTGAGTCTGAGTCTCCTCCATCAGACAGCTCAGCTCACCCAATCTCTGACTTTCTGTGTATGTGGAAGTGTTGCAGCTCTGAAGGGCAAGGTTTTCCCAAATCAAGAGTTATACTCCGAGGGGAAAGGTATCGTGGCAGTCAGGAGCCAAGGAACACCACAAAGTCACACTGTACAACAAACCTCACACAAGAGATTCATTGGGAAAGACAAAAGAGGGCGGCTGCCTCTGCTCGGGTGAGAAGCAGCAAAGAGCTGAGCAGGAGGAATGACTATATAGGGTTTCTTGGGGAGGAGTTTTCCAGGGTGGAGATTTCCAGGGTGGAGATTGGTGGGATTTCAAGTCCTGAGCTTGGGGCGAGCTCAGGGATTGGTGGGATTTTGAGCTCAGAATTGGTGAGTTTTCAAACCCAGAAGTGAGCTCAGACCTTTTACCCTACAGTATATGCATCCATGGGTTTGTTATTTCTTCATTCCCTCATCACCTCAGTCAGGTTAATCCCTGGAACCAGGCAAAGGCACAGCACTTTCCTCCATCATTGGTTAGTTAGCACTTAGGGAAATGTTAGGTACCAGAGGTTCTGCTAAGCAAAACTGGATGTATTGGTCAGGATGGGCCATATTCTGTTGCAGTAACAATCAGCCCCCAACATCACTGTCTTACTGGAATTTATTTCTTACTTATGGTACATAGCCAATGTATGCTTATTAGGGGAGTCAATATGGGGCTTTCCCCTTGTAGCTACCCAGGGAGTCAGGCTGATGAGGGATCCACCATCTCACGCATTGTTACCAAAACACAACTTCAGCATTCCCAGACACAGGGAAGGGGAGGTTGAGAGAATCAACCATTCTTTCTAAATGTTTCCACCCAACTGACATGTGTTGATGTTGTGTGACAGACTTTTCCTGGGGAGATGTAACACACACATGTCTACTCAACCCAGATAGGAACCTCACAACAGACCCAAGTGCAGATACCACCAAAGTCCAACTTGGTGAACCAATGAGTGTTATTGGGGTGACTTACAGGAATATGGGTGAGGGGTTACTTACAGGAGCAGAAATGACTCAACACAGCTGCAACCCCAGCATGGGTGACAGCTCACAAAGCTGGGAACCTGGGGCACATGGCACAGCCTGTAGGCAGCTCAACAGGTTGGAGGATGTCCTTTCCAGGTGCCTCAGTTGGTCTGAGCCCCTTCCAGGCATCTGGGCTGGTCTCTGTTCCTTCTAGGCAGTTCAGCTGTTCTCGGTCTTCTTTGTAGCTTGGTTTCTCCAAGAGCAACTCTCCGCAGTTCTCTGTTGTTTCCTAGTCGGTTTCAGGGACTTCCTGAACCTATTTTGGGTTGTTTACTTCCTTTCTTAAGGGGCTTTGCTGCGGGATGAAATGTTTCAAACAAGGAGGAAAGCCACAGAACAGTGGATGCTCATATAAAAGAAACTGTACTTACCAAGACAGGGAAGTAGGGTCCTTCACATGCCCAGGAGAGGAGAACCAGGACTATATGTGAACATAGCAAAGCACAGCACTAGTGGCTCTCATTTGGTGGCTCATTAGGTAGAGCACTCCTCAGAACTGCTTGAAGAAGCAGTGACTCCAGGGAAAAGCCCCGAGCAAGGCTTCTGAACAGTGTTTGCTCTGCTAATGTGATGCTATGGGCTCTTTCTATTGGTTCTTTCAAGAAAGGGGAGAGATGCCAGGCATGGTGGCACACGCTGTTATCCTGGAAGGCTGTGGCAGCAGGGTAGTTCAAAGTCAGCCAGGCTACATACAAAACAGAAAAGGAGGTGGGGTAGATCTTGGAGGAGTTGAGGAGTGGAGGAGGAGATATGATCAAAATACATTTTATACATGTATGGGATTCTTAAAGAATCAAAATATATTCAAGTCAAAACAACAAAAAGGGTAGAAACAGTTCATATTTTTCTTTTAAAAAGTGTTTCCAGCTGGGTGTGGTATCACACGCACATATCTTTAATCCTTGAATTTGGGAGGCAGAGGCAGGAGGATCTTTGTGAGTTCCAGGCCAGCCTGGTCTACATAGCAAATTCCAGGTCAGCCAGAGCTACAGACCCTGTCTCAAAAAAAAAAAAAAAAAAAAAAAAAGAAAGAAAGAAAGAAAGAAAGAAAGTCAGAAAGAAAGAGAAAAGGTTTCTAAGCTCAGTGGTAGAGCATTTATCTAGCAGGCACAAGGCCCTGCGCACACCCTCAGCTCTTAACAATGCTTTCCGTGCACTCACTCACTTTACAATACAGAACTTCGCAGAGGGAAGGTCTGAAGGTGGTTTGCAGAAGGTCCCTTGTGCTGGCCTCACAAGAACGGTCAACAGACCTCACTGCTCTTCTTTGTCCGGTCAGCACTATACTCCTCTAGAGGAAGGTCTGCTGGGCACAGCTGTCCTTATTCTTGGGCCTCACTGCCACCCTTCCCCCTTCTTCAAGAGAGAGGACCCCATTCTTTTCCGTTCTTGGCCAAAGGTGTCCCTGACGTCGCAATCTCTCGCAGTCTGGAAGAGAGACGAATGAAACGTTTCCAGAGGGGTGGTTAGAGTGGGAGAGAAGAAGTAGGCCAGCCAGCTGTTCCTGGGAGGGACTGTTGGCAGCACTCAAGGCCCCATCCTCCTTACAGGCCTCACCCACATGCCTGGAACTGCCAAGGTGTCTCTGTTTCCCAAAGCAAGCTGACAGTGAGGAGTCTTTTTAAAGCCTGCCTCTGAAACTCCACCTAGGAAATTCCAGTGTCTGGAAGGCCGCTGCCCTCTTCCTCTGCAGCCTTTCCCCAGGAACATCATGTAGTCCTACTGTGTGGCCACCAGAGTTTGGGCTGTCAGCCCACCTGTTGACCTTCTAGTCTTTTCTCCTTCCCAGTTATACACTGCTTAAAAACTGCTGCTCAGAGCTACAGAGCAAACAAGGATAACGGTGACTCCAGTCAGCCTGAAGTGATACAGACTGACACATTTCTCTACAAATAGTGCCAACCTCTGGGGAGTCGGGAGGACTCTCCTCTCTAAAGTGTTCACATAAAACCAATGTTTTCCTCCTCTCTGCTGTCACATGGACTCGCGGGCCCTCTCTGAGACTGTTTGCGGGCTCCCCTTAGAGAGAGAGGCCCTAACGGGCTCTGTCTTTGTATTCATCCAAGACCCAAAGGCTTCACAGCACAAAGGATGTCTTTCCGGATGCCAGCCCAGGTTTTTGTCTCAGGAGGCAGGGACTGCTGAACTCTGTCACTCTGTCTGTCCCTGAATCTATTGGTCTAGTGGGTGCTGGGGTTGGCACAGCATCATATTCAGCTTTCAAGGGAATGTGGGGGAAGCAGGGGTCTGCGGGTCATATGGACATGATGGTTTTCATTTCTGGGCATGGAATTCAGGGCCTCATCCGTATTAGCTCTTTGTGTCAAAAGCAGCAGTAACTACTGGGTCACTGCTCCTTAAGAGAGGTAGCCCCGCCCGGGGCTGGTTTGAGGGGCTTTTCATCTAATTCTCTCCCCCACATACAGGCAGGCCCCAGTCTGGAAGAGCAATTTGGTGTCTGCTTCCCTGTAGCCTGGCCTCCAGTCCCCGCTGGCCACCTTCAGTTCCCGAATGAATGCTACCTTTCTTTTTCTGTTTGTGCTCCAGGCAGACGAAACTGAAAGGCTCTTGTGTAAACATACAATTTTGAAGGGCGTTCCTTTGAAATTTTGCTGACTTCTAGAACTGTGACCCTAAGAGGAGAAAAAGAGTTTTCTTCTAGCCAGACTGAGTCCCGCCAAGACCAACCCAAGGGAGCCCCGTGGAGGCTCTTTTTCCACCGCTGCCACTGACAGAGTTCCCTCTTAGCCTGCAAACAGGTGCTCATGCCTGAGGGCTACTCATGGCTCACTCTCTTTTGTTGTTTTGAGAATCTTATTTTGTAGCCCAGGCTGGCTTTGAACTCATGGCGAACACCCTGCCCCAGTCCCCTGAGCGCTGAGATGACAGGCGTGAGTTACTGTGATAAAGTACTCTGACAAAGACAACTTAAGGGGGAAGGGGCTTATTTTACTCACAGTTAAAGGTACAGGGAAGTCAAGGCAGCAGGAGCTTGAACCAGAACCAGAAACAAATGCTGCTGTTCAGTTCAGGATCCCAGCCAGGGAATGATGCTGCCCACAGTGGGCAGGTCCTTCCCTCCACAATGAATGCAATCAAGATATGCCTCCACAGGCATGCCCAGAGGCCCATCTCCCAAGTGATCCTAGATTTTGTTGGCAATTAACACTAATGATCTCTTCCACCCCCCACAAAATAACAAAGTAAATGGAAATTTTAGCATGTATCAGAAGTAGTAGAATGTGTTATTTCACTACACTTTTGATTCACTTAAATGTGCGTGTACTGCACGTGTGTT
This sequence comes from Peromyscus eremicus, assembly GCF_949786415.1. Lineage (NCBI taxonomy): Eukaryota > Metazoa > Chordata > Mammalia > Rodentia > Cricetidae > Peromyscus > Peromyscus eremicus. The sequence goes on along the minus strand of NC_081439.1, from coordinate 7,526,433 downwards.
TACAAGATTCCAATACAAAAATCTACCTTGCCTTGTGCACTATAATTTTCGTTTGTTTGTTTTCAAAACAGTGTCTCACTATGTAGCTCTCAGTGTGTGCACCAGGCTGGCCTCGAACTCACAGAGATCCACCTGCCTCTGCCTCCTAAGTGCTGGCATGGGCCACTATACCTGATTAATTTTGACTCTTAAAGCAGGGTCACAGCTCTCTTTGGTTCCTTCTTTGTTTTCAAAGAGTGTGTCCTTAGAAGGAGATTCAGGACTCCACTCCATCCTTTCTGGGCACTCTTTTCTCATGCAGCCAGCGTGCTTGCCTCCCCTCTTCTCTATTTGACATAGTTAGAGCCAAGAAAGTGAGAGCAGGCACTTGGAAGATCACCTGGGCAACCACAAGGATGTGCATCCCAACTGCTAATGAGTGCTGGGCTCCTGCAGGGAGACTCTGCTTCATTTACTAAGTTAATAGCTATTAATGAGAATGTCCTTGAATGACCTCCTGCTGTCCTGCTGTGATACCTATTATTAATTCTCTTAATATGAAAAAGAGAAACCCCAATTACCCAAGGAGCAAAAGCTAGAGATTGTCATCAATATGAGGAACTCCATTATGTCACTTCTGTACCCTACTCCTAATATTTTTTTTTTTTAATTTTTATTTTGCAATACAATTCAGTTCTACATATCAGCCACAGATTCCCTTGTTCTCCCCCCTCCCGCCCCCCTCACCTTCCCCCCAGCCCGCCCCCCATTCCAATCTCCTCCAGGGCAAAGCCTTCCCCACAGACTGAGATCAACCTGGTGGACTCAGTCCAGGTAGGTCCAGTCCCCTCCTCCCATGCTGAGCCAAGGGACCCTGCATAGGCCCCAGGTTTCAAACAGCCAACTCATGCAATGAGCACAGGACCCGGTCCCACTGCCTGGATGCCTCCCAAACAGATCAGGCCAATCAACTGTCTCACCCACTCAGAGGGCCTGATCCAGTTGGTGACCCCTCAGCCATTGGTTCATATTTCATGTGTTTCCGTTTGTTTGGCTATTTGTCTCTGTGCTTTATCCGACCTTGGTCTCAACAATTCTCTCTCATATAAACCCTCCTCATTCTCGCTAATTGGACTCCCAGAGATCCACCTGGGGCCTAGTCATGGATCTCTGCCTCCAGATCCATCAGTAGTTGGATGAGGTTTCTAGCACGACAATTAGGGTGTTTGGCCATCCCATCACCAGAGTAGGTCAGTTCGGATTGTCTCTCGACCATTGCCAGCAGTCTGTTGTGGGGGTATCTTTGTGGATTTCTGTGGGCCTCTCTAGCACTTTGTTTCTTCCTATTCTCATGTGGTCTTCATTTACCATGGTCTCCTATTCCTTGTTCTCCCTCTCTGTTTTTGATCCAGCTGGGATCTCCCACTCACCCAAGCTCTCTTTCCCTCGACCCTCGCCCTTCACTACCCCCACTCATGTCCAGGCTGTTCATGTAGATCTCATTCCATTTCTCTGTCGTTGGGCGATCCCTGTGTCTTTCTTGGGGTCCTGTTTTCCAGGTAGCCTGCCTGGTGATGTGAGTAGCAGTCCAGTCATCCTTGTTCCAAATCTAGTATCCTGTTATGAGTGAGTACATACCATGTTTGTCTTTCTGAGTCTGGGATACCTCACTCAGGATGATTTTTTCTAGATCCATCCATTTGTCTGCAAACCTCATGATGTCATTGTTTTTCTCTGCTGAGTAGTATTCCATTGTGTATATGTACCACATTTTGTTTATCCATTCTTCAGTTGAAGGGCATCTAGGTTGTTTCCATGTTCTGGCTATTACAAACAACGCTGATATGAACATAGCTGAACAAGTGCTCTTGTGGTGTGGTTGAGCATTCCTTGGGTATATGCCCAAGAGTGGTATAGCTGGATCTTGGGGGAGATGGATTCCCAATTTTCTAAGAAATCGCCATATTGATTTCCAAAGTGGTTGTACAAGCTTGCATTCCCACCAGCAGTGGAGGAGAGTTCCCCTAGCTCCACATCCTCTCCAGCATAAGGTGTCTTCAGTGTTTTTGATCTTAGCCATTCTGACAGGCGTAAGGTGGTATCTCAGAGTTGTTTTGATTTGCATTTCCGTGATGATTAGGGATGTTGAGCAATTCCTTAAATGTCTTTCAGCCATTTGAGTTTCCTCTGTTGAGAATTCTCTGTTTAGTTCTATAGCCCATTTCTTAATTGGACTGTTGGGCATTTTGATGTCTAATTTCTTGAGTTCCTTATATATTCTGGATATCAGTCCTCTGTCAGATGTGGGATTGGTGAAGATCTTTTCCCATTCTGTAGGCTGTCGTTTTGCTTTGTTGACCGTATCCTTTGCCCTACAAAAGCTTCTCAGTTTCAAGAGGTCCCATTGATTGATTGTTTCTCTCAGTGTCTGTGCTACTGGTGTTCTATTTAGAAAGTGGTCTCCTATGCCAATGTGTTCAAGACTACTTCCTACTTTCTCTTCTAGCAGGTTCAGAGTAGCTGGATTTATGTTGAGGTCCTTGATCCACTTGGACTTAAGTTTTGTGCACGGTGATAGATATGGATCTATTTGCAGCCTTCTAGATCATAGAAGAAAACTTTCCCAACTTAAAGAAGGAAATGCCTATGAAGATACAGGAAGCCTATAGAACACCAAACAGACTAGACCCCCAAAAAAAGTCCCCTCGCCACATAATAATTAAACAATTAAACGTACAGAATAAAGAAAGAATATTAAGAGCAGCAAAGGAAAAAGGCCAAGTGACATATAAAGGCAAACCTATCAGAATAACACCCGATTTCTCAATGGAGACTTTGAAAGCCAGAAGGTCCTGGACAGATGTAATGCAGACATTAAGAGACCATGGATGTCAGCCTAGACTAATATACCCAGCAAAACTTTCAATCGTCATAGATGGAGTGAACAAGACATTCCATGACAAAGCCAGATTTAAACAATATTTATCCACAAACCCAGCCCTACAGAAAGCACTAGAAGGAAAATTCCAACCTAAGGAAGTCAGATACAACCTCGAAAACACAGGCAATAGATAAAGCCACAGCAGTAGACCCCAACGAAGAAAAGTACACACACATCACCACCAAAAAATAACAGGAATGAACAATCACTGGACATTAATATCCCTCAATATCAATGGACTTAATTCACCTATAAAAAGACATAGGCTTACAGAATGGACACGAAAGCAGGACCCATCTTTCTGCTGCATACAAGAAACACATCTCAAATTCAAAGATAGACACTACCTAAAAATAAAAGGCTGGGAAAAGACTTTCCAATCAAACGGTCTTAAGAAACAAGCGGGTGTAGCCATCCTGATATCCAGCAAAATAGACTTCAAACTAAAATCAATCAAAAGAGATCAAGAAGGGCATTACATACTCATCACAGGAAAGATCCACCAAGATGAAGTCTCAATTCTGAACATTTATGCCCCAAACACAAGGGCACCCACATATGTAAAAGAAACATTATTAAAGCTTAAATCACATATAAAACCCCACACATTAATAGTGGGTGACCTCAACACCCCACTTTCACCACTGGACAGATCCCCCAAATCGAAACTTAACAGAGAAATAAAGGACTTAATTGATGTCATGACTCAAATGGACTTAATCGACATCTACAGAACATTCCATCCTAACAAAAAAGAATATACCTTCTTCTCAGCACCCCATGGAACCTTCTCTAAAATCGACCACATACTTGGTCACAAAGCAAATCTAAACAGATACAAAACAATTAGAATAACCTCCTGTGTTCTATCAGACCACCATGGTCTAAAGTTGGATTTCAACAACAACAAAAACTACAGAAAACCTACAATCTCATGGAAACTGAACAATACCCACCTGAATCACCAATGGGTTAAGGAAGAAATAAAGAAAGAAATTAAAGACTTCCTAGAGATCAACGAAAATGAAGACACCACATATCCAAACCTATGGGACACTATGAAAGCAGTACTAAGAGGGAAATTCATAGCACTAAACGCCCACATAAATAAGCTGGAGAAATCTCACACTAGTGACTTAACAGCACACCTGAAAGTTCTAGAACAGGAAGAAGCAAAGTCTCCCAGGAAAAATAGATGCCAGGAAATTATCAAAGTGAGAGCTGAAATCAATAAAATAGAAACAAATAGAACAATACAAAAAATTAATGAAACAAAGAGTTGGTTCTTTGAGAAAATCAACAAGATAGACAAGCCCTTATCCTAATATTATATGTAGCTGCCTTTTCCAAAATTTTCCCCTTTATTTCAAAATGTGTGTTCCTCTGGAAATGAGATGGTTAGCATCATCCATGGCCTATTTTGTGCCAAGTAAGGAGTCGATACAGAATTGTTTAATTCTCTCGTCTAATTTTATAATAGTCTTGCAGCACAGGCAGTTACACCCATTTTACAGATGTGGAAACTGAGGTTTAGAGGCTCAAATGACTTGCCAAAGGTCCATAGCTAGTATATGGCAAAAGTGGGATTTTAATGTTTGTCTCTCAGCTCCAGAGTCTAAGTCAATGTCCCTGCTCTACACAGTAAAGGCTCTCTTCTGGAGCTCACGGTTGAAGGTTGGGAGCAATGATCAAAATGATTCCCAAAGAATTGGCCTCTGGGTTAGCCATTGTTCTCGTCACTTGGACAAGTGACCTGATAGGAGCCTCTTAAGAGAGACAAGATTGATTTGGGCTCTTAGTTGCAGAGGGTCCATAATACTGGGGAAGGCACAGCTGAGTGGCTCAGACCATGCAGGTAGGAGTGTACATAGGGGTTTCTCAAATGACTGTGGTACACAGGAAGCAAAGAGCTGCACCATCCCAGAACCAGAACTGGGCTGTAACATCTACAGACCTGGTCTTAGTGACCCACTTCCTCCATCCAGGCCCCACCTCCTAAGCAGGTTCTCAACTTATGGGTCACAACCCATTTGAGATTGCATATCAGGTATTTATGTAACGATAACAGTAGCAAAATTACAGTTATAAAGTAGCAACAACAATAATCTTATGGTTGGGGGTCATCACAACATGAGTAAATGTACTGAAGGGTCATGGAATTAGGAAGGGTGAGAACCACTGTCAGGGTTCACAGCCTTCAGAATCCGTCCACAAGCTGGGGATGAAGCATTTGAATCACTCACCATAGCCAAGAAGGGGAGTCTGTTCAACAGATGGCATTGGGGCAAGTGGGTGTTTGTAGACCAGAAAAAGCAAAAAGGAACCCCAGCCTGAACTTCACACCGTATATGAAAAACAACTCAAAATGAGTCATTGAATTAAATGTAAATATAAGACATTTGGGGGACAATGAATGGGGGCTTTGGAGCTAGGACCAATTCTCAGACCTGATGTCAAAAGGAACAACTCACTAAAGGAAAAATTGACAGCTTCTCATCCAAATGAAAGTGTTATTCTGCAACAGGCCATGACTATAGGATAGAAAGCTAAGTTACAGGGCTGCTGAGATGATGCAGTAGCGGATGACATTCCCAAGCCTGCTGACCTGAGTTCAATCCCAGGGACCTACATGGTGGAAGGTGAGAACTGACTCCTGCAGGTTCTTCTCTGACCTCCACACAGATGCCATGGCATGCATGGGTCAGCAGATACACAAGAAAAACAAACAAACAGCCAAACAAACAAACAAACAAATAAATAAATAAGAAGTTACAGACTGGGAGAAAATATTTGGAAACTATATAGCTCATTAAGGACTCTCCAAACTCAACAGTGAAAACCCCAATAGTGCAGTTAGGAAATGGGCAGAAGCCATAGACGGACCTATCACTGAAGAGGATGGAGAGATGGAGAGTAAACATGTGAAAAGATACTCAGCATCACTGGCCAGCAGAGAAGGGCACAGTTAAACCACAGTGAGATAGCTCAATATGCCTATCAGAATGGCAAAATAAAAGCCAATCATGACACCCAATGCTGGCGGCCACTATGGAAGAAATTGGGCAGTTTCTTACAGAATTGAACACACAACTACCATGTGTCATAGCATTCACACTCCTGGCCCTTCATCCTGCTAAAATGAACACTTATATTCATACACAGATGTACATATGCATGGTCATAGCAACTTGACTAATAAGAGCTTATGGAAATTCAAGCACCAACTTTGGATTTTCCCCAGTAAATTCTCATTGTTGAAATTATTTTGCTTTCTCTACTTTTTAAAAATGGCTTAAATTTTAATTTATGATTAATACTGTCTTTTTATTCTTTGAGAAGCATGTATACATGTACACAATGTATTTTAATCATATTCATGCCCCCATTTGCCCCTCTCCATACTCTTCTCAGACTCCTCACTGTGTCCCCAACCTAGTCTGCCTTCTGTTGTGTGATGATAAACATGATCACCAAAAGCGACTTGGGGAGGAAAAGGGTTTATTTCAGCTTTCAGGTTAGAGTCCACCGTGGAGGGAAATCAGGGCGAGAACCCACGGCAGGAACCTGGAGGCAGGAACTGAAGAGGCCATGGAGGAGAGCTGCTTACTGGTTTGCCCCTCATGGTTCCCTCAGCTTGCGTTTTGTGCAACCCAAGCCCACCTGCCTAGGGGTCACACTGGCCCTCGCACACCAATTTGCCCACAGGCCAATCTGATGGAGGGATTGTGACTGCAGAAGCACAGCTCTGTTTTCTGAGTTCCCTGGCATTTTCTCAACTGAGGGTTCCTCTTCCCAGACGACTCTACCTTGTGTCAAGCTGACCAAAAGCTATCCAGCACAGTGCCCTCCCAACTTTATGGACTTAAAAACAAAAACAAAAACAAACAAACAAACAAACAAAACAAAACAACATGAGTACAATAGGGCTACTTATGAGTGTGTATGGGATCATTCACCAGAACATAGGCAACGTGTCACGAGCCACGTACCTGAAGAAAACTTATTCTCCGTCCCCCATCAGACAATTACTGCCAGTTACTCTGCTGGTACTAGTGGTAATTTGTGAGCCCTTCCCTGATCCGTGCTCTGGGTGTGTATGTGCTCCTGTGAATGGAACTCAGGGCCTTGTGCATGCTAAGCACACTGAGCTGTGTCTCCAATCCAGCTTTACTCTTTTTTTTTTTTGTTCTGACTGGCCAGGAACTCACTGTGTCCTAGATCAGTCTGCTCTTAAACTCACAGAGATTCATCTTCCTGTGCCTCTCTAGTGCTAGGATTAACCAGATTTATTCTTTAAAACAGAATTATTATTGGAGCTAGGGAGATGGCCCAGAGGTTAAGAACACACATTGCTTTTGTAGAAGACTCAGGTTGGTTCAGCAGCACCCGCATGGCACCTCACAACATCTGTAGCTCAGTTCCAGGGGATCTGATTCCTTCTATGCAAATGGTGGCCTTTGCTTTGCTCATTACACATGAGCAAACATGTACACATAAGATCTTAAAGAAAAAGAACTACTATGAACCTTTCAAGTCAGAACACAAAGTGATGAGCTTCATTCTACACTTTCCTACATACACGTCATTCCACTTCGTTCTTTGCCTCCCTCTCTCACTGGCCTCCTGCATCCCCTGCATCCTCTCTCTGGTTCCTGTCCCTCTTTCAGCTTTCGTGTCATTGGACCGCCATTGCACTGTCTCCCCTCCTCTCCTTACTCCGAGTCAGGCTCACTTAACATGCTGATCTCCGGCTCTATCTGCTTCGCTGCAATGCCGTGATTTGATCTCTCCATATTTGCACAGAATCCCACCGTGTGTGGGTAGCCACTTCCTTTATCCATCCATCTCTCGTGAGTAGTGCAGCGATGTGCGTGACTGTCCTCCTAGCCAAGCAAGCTTGGGGAGTTCCCCTCAGCTCGCTTGCAACAGGATTAGTCCAGCCGGGCTTGCTTATAGCCCGTCATGCAGGTCACAAGACCGCCACCTGAGTGTCCAGCAGCTCTCCACCACCTGCTGTATGCAATTCTCTCTAATTGCAGGTGACCCCAGGGAGGGGCTTGAGTATATAAGGGTGGGGTGGGGGCTAGGGGAGGAAGACTTCATCTATGTGGCTGTAGAGAAGCCCTCAACCTTGTGGGGTCAGGGTCAGTGTGGCTAGTTGTTGGGGGAGGAACACCCACGCCCCTCACCTGTGCTCTGTAATGAAACCCAAGAAAATCATTGGTTTTCCAAAGTGAACTTAGGGGGAGTTGTGCCTCTGCTTGTCATTGGGATCTGTTGGGGGGCAGGTGGTAGTGGTAGATTGCTTAGGTCTCCCCAGTGGAAGGAATTCTAGATACGGGAGATAGATAACGTGGATGATAAAGTATCTCCAGTGGGTGTATATACCACTCCAGGCATTCGTATAGTGCATCATATGGTTAGTTCTATTTTGAGAGTTTTGAGGAAGCTCCGTACAGATTTCCCAATGGCTGTACCCGTTTCCACTGCAGTCAGCAGGGAGTGAAGGTTCTCCTCACCAGCACTTGTTGTCCTTTTGTTTCTTGGTGACAGCCGTTCTGACTGAGGTGAGATGGAATTTCAAAGCAGTGCCAATCTGCATTTCCCTGATAGCTAAGGATGTTGAATACTTTTCCAAATATTATTGGCCATTTATATTTCTTCTTTTAACAGAATTAAGTTTGATACAAGGGCTCACTATACAGGCCAGGCTGCTCTTTAGATTGTCGTTTTCTTGCCGCAGCCTCTAACACCCCCACCCTCTCCCTCGGTGTTTCCTTTCTCTACATTTCCTTTTCAAACGGAGAGGTGCATGTTTGGGGGCCTTATAAAAACACCCGTTCGTTGGGAGCTGTTTCCAGATACCCAAATTCACCAGCACACTTCTGGGACTCCGTCTGATTGTGACTGCGGAAGCACAGCTCTGTTTTCTGAGTTCCCTGGCGCTTCGCTGACTAAGACAGCAGCTGCAGGCGCAGCCTTCTGGAAAGACGAAGCTAGCATCATTTGTCTCTCCTCTACCGCCTGCAGTGCTACGGCTCCCATTTTCCTCATTAGGAAAATTCCTTTCACCTCAAGGAGCTGATGTGAGGAGTGAAGGGGAGAAGTAGCCATGGAGCCCTTTGTTTGGAGCCAAGGAACAGTGAGTCACCGCCAGAGGCTGCATGGGGCTCAGCAGGGGTAACATAAACCCCAGTGCCAGAGGTTGAGATAATCTAGAAGTTCGTTTCTTTTTCATAATTCAACCCAGAGCTGTGACAACATGGGTGAACCTGAAGGATATTAAGCCAGACACAGGAAGCCAAATATCACATGATCTCATCCCTACACGGAAACTGAAGCAAGCTGAAACCAAAGAGGCAGAGAGTGGAAGGGAGGCTGCTTGCAGCTGCGGCATGGGGACATGTTAGTACAAAGTTTCAGATACACAGGACTGTAGGCAGGGGTTTTCATCAGGACTGCTGGCTCCCCAATAAACAACAGGGAGACTTACTATTAATTATAAATGATCAGCTGATGGCTTAGGCTCGTTACTAACTAGCTCTTACAACTTAACCCATATTTATTAATTTATGTGCTGCCACGTGGCTCATGGTTTGTTATCACATCTTCTACACATCCTGCTTCCTCTGCCTCTGGCTGATGACTCCACCCTTCTTCTTCCCCGTGTTTTCTCAGTCTGACTCTCCCACCTAACCTCTTCCTGCCTAGCTATTGGCCAGTTAGCTCCTTATTAAACCAATGAGAGCAACACATCTTCACAGTGTACAAAAGGACTGTTCCATAGCACAGGATGAATAAGCCTTCCTGGACAGCATGGTAGCTCTAGTTAGCAGTACTACTTATTGAGAATTGCTGAGAGTTTTTTTTTTTAAATGTTCTCACTACAGAAGTAATAAATGCAGGGGCTGGAGAGATGGCTTGGAAGTTAAGAGCACTGGCTGTTCTTGCAGAGGACCTGGGTCCGGTTCCCAGTACCCACATGGCAGCTTATAAGCATCCATAACTCCATTTTCAGGGGATCTGAAGCCCTCTTCTGGCCTCCTGTGGACACCAAGCATGCATGTGATACACAAACATACATGCAGGCAAAACCACCCATACACATTAAATAAAAATCAACAAATATTTTTAAAAGGAATACATCTGTGAAGCAATGGAGAAATGTTTGATTTAGCCATTTTACAAATGCACACATAGGTCAAAGCATCACGAGGTGTACCACAACTCTATACAATTTTTATTTGCCAATTTGTAAGTAGCTAAGGGCAGAGAGTATAGCTCAGAAGTATTCCCAAGGTCCTGGATTCCGTCCCTATCACCCTGCATCAAACCAAGACAAAAACAACTACAGAAAGTTCAGCGGGAAGGAAGTCTGTAGCCTGTGTGGAAGCTGCACTATAAAGCTCAAAACTACCCAGATTTCTCAAGTTATCACTCCATTGTGTATAATTCTCATTCTCATAGCTGTCTCATAATCCAAGAGGGATGCAAGAGCACCAGCCATCACATAGATATTCTAGTCAGAATGATCCCTTTTGACTAGAAGGGAACAAATAAAACTGTATTTTTTTTTCTATCAAGAATATTTTCTGGCCAGGCATGGTGGTGCACACCTTTAATCCCAGCACTTGGGAGGCAGAGGCATGGTGGTTCTCTGTGAGTTCAAGGCCAGCCTGGTCTACATAATGAGTTCCTGGACCACCAGAGCTACAATAATAGAGATCCTGTCTCAAGAAAACAAAACAAAACAAACAACAACAAACCCAAAAACCAAACCAAACCAACAACAACAAACAAACAAAACACAAACAAACCCTAAAAGGAATATTTTCTGGATAATTCTGCTCCCAGAACTCCTAACTCCCAGGTTATTAAAAAAAATCTCAGTGCCTGCTGTGGTACTTCCTTATGAAGCACCCGTCAAGAAGGCCTTCGGGACCCAAAACGATACAGGGTTTTCTCGTTGCTCTTAGTTGCCTGCTAGAACTAGATGAAAATACCACATACTTGCCTTGCTGGGTGGAGAGAAATCAAGCTGGAACTGTGCTGGAAGCTTTTCCCTTGCTAGTTAGTTTTCATGGTGCAGGAAGGTGCTGTGTGAGCTTCTGAGGGAGTCTTACCCAGTGTTGTGGCCACGTCGTCGCGAGACAACCCCCCATCCCCCACAAGCAAGACCACCACAGAGCCAATATCCGATGCAAAACACACAGGGGTTTATTGGTAACAAGCAAGCCCGGGCTTGGTCCGTGTCACAGCGGGTGGAGGAGGACGGCCCTGAGCTCTCAGGGTGAGGGGTTTTTAAAGGGAAAAACCTCAAGCAGGGTGGTACAAGCCTTGGCATCATACGATTGGGTGAGGGTGTGTAACCTTTGAATATACTGGTTGGGGCTTACAGTTATCATTTGGGGGTGGGCCTGGACAAGACCCAGGCTTTGTCCTTTAGCTGGCTTAGCACGTTCACATTGACCCATGCACGTACCTCTAAGTTGGTGAGGAGTCCCAGGCAGTAAACAATTGGCTGAACCTTGAGTGGTCAGAGTACGTGCAGAAAGGGAGCTACAGCAAGGACTATGTCTTTTGTTCATGGCCCTCCCAGAAACTGCTGCTCAAGTCTCAGGAAACTGAAATTGAGGCCTGATCTCTGAGAGAAGACTGACAGCCTGTCATGGCGTCTGCTCGGTCCTTTCAGCTGGTGTTGTACATCAACTTGACATAAGCTAGAGCCATCAGAGAGGAAGAAGCCACCATTAAGGAAATGCCTCCATGAGATTCAGCTCTACGGCATTTTCTCAATTAGTGATTGATGTGGGAGGGCCCAGCCCATTGTAGATGGTGCCATCCCTGGACTGGTGGTCTTGGGTTCTATAAGAAAGCAGGATGAGCAAGCCAGGGGGAGCAAGCCAGTAAGCAGCACCCTTCCATGGCCTCTTCTCCTGCCTCCAGGTTCCCATCCTGTTTGAGTTCCTGTCCTGACTTCCTTCAGTGATGAACAGCAATGGTGAAGTCTAAGCCAAATAAACCCTTTCCTCCCCAGCTCGCTTTATTGTCATGGCGTTTTGTCGCGGCCACAGAAACCCTAACTAAGACACCCAGTATGAACCCTGTAAGCTACAATATCAACCTGACAGACAAGATGTACCCACTAGTGCAATGGTAGTATTTATAAATGCGGAGGGCTAACCAACACCTTTCCACAGGAAGAATGTATGCCTACTACTGTGAACCTGGTCAAAACCCATGGCCAGGGACGTCATAAGCCTTGGGGATGTGAGGGGGAGACCTCTTACTGTTTAGCTATATGGGCATGATGCCAGACTGCCTTCCAAATATATTTACAGCCATAGCTTAGTGTTGCTCCCAGCCTTGGTCAGAGAAGCTTCTGTTTGCTGTGGGCCACAGTTAATACAGAAACTCATTACTGGTCAGAGTGCTGGGAATAAGTGACAGTTGTGTGCTCAGCTCCGCTATGAACGGAACACCTATGTCACCCGCTCTAAGGCTCAGGGATCACAGCAGAGGAGGTGACAGGAAGAGCGTAAGAGGCAGAGGGTGAGGAGGGCTGCTGGGAGCTGCTGCTGTGGCCACGATGTGGTACTTGCGCCTGTGAACCTGGAGCGCAGTTGCTCCCTGCACAATGATGGGAATTCTGTAAGAATTCCATCATGGACTGAAGAGAGGCTTATTGTGGGGAGACCCACCCCCACTTTTTCCGCAGAGCACTCTCGAGTAGGGAGAAGTGAGAAATATTTAGATAGAAAGATAGAGGGGAGAGAGACAGATAGAAACACAGGATAGCCTCAGGAGGGTCGGGATCCTTATCCACTGACCCCTTCTGTCTCTTCTAAAGGGCTATTTATAGAAATGCCGAGGAGTGGAGCAAAAGCCAAGTGTAGACCCTTCCAAACACCTGGTAACCACGCACATGGTCAAGCAATCCCCTTATGCATCCCTGCTGGGTAAAGCAAGCTCCGATCTTACTAGGAAACCTCTGTGGGCTTCTACAGCTTATAAGGCTCCCTCTTTGAGAGCTACAGACTGTAAATGGTTATGGGGGTGTCAATTCCTCAGTGATGTATAGCCATGAGATGTTGCCCTTATGCAAGTAAATAACCCCCCACCCCATGCCCATGTAAGCAAAGCTAATTAAATGTGTGGGACACACACACAGAGACATGACAGAAGAGGGGGGGAGCCTTGGGAAGAAGGATTGTTTGGTAGGAAGGGAAAGGTATAAGGGAGGGTATGGGGGTAAACATGATCAAAATACATTATAGATGTGTATGAAATTGTGAAAGAATAAATCAATGAATTTTTTGTTAGTTGCCTACATCCCTGCATCCATCCCCCATATAACCAAACAAAAACACACTGGAGGCTGAGAAGTGTTATTTATCCTATTTGGTTATATCTCCCGTTCAAGGGGAGAGAGAGACGTATGCTGAAGAGAAACTAAAGTATGTATGTCCCAGCTGAAGCAGAAGATTCTGTTACTGTAGGAAAGAGGCAAATGCAGAAAGAAGGCGACTGCTACACCTTGGTGGGGAAAGGAGAGGCTTGTTCAACAACTTCCACCAGGAACCTGGCAGAAGACTGCACGACCTGCTCAACAAAAATATGAACCGGTAAGAGCTCAGTTGGCAAAGCGCTTGCTGTGCGAGCATCAGGACCTGTGCTTGATCCCAGCCCCTCTGTAAAAGTGGGCACAGCAGCCACGTATCTTTAATCTCAGCACTGGGGACACAGAGACAGGATGATGTGTCGTGTCTCAAAAATGAAAAAAAAAGGTGGACAGGCTAGGAAGCCAGCTCATCGGGTAAAGGTGCTTGGTGTGTGCAAGTCTGACTGCGTTTGCCCCCTTGAATCCGTGGTGGAAGGAGAGCATTGACTCCCCCAAGTTGTCTTCTGATCTCATGTGCATGCACTCACAGTCACACCCACCCCTTGCACTAATAAATAAAATGGAACTTAAAAAGCAAAGTGAAGAATGATTAAGGAAGATACCTGACGTTGACCTCTGGCCTCCACATGTGTGCATATATGTAAACACACATAGGCACAAGTATATTTATATGTAAGCACACATGGGCACACACATATGCACAAGTATATTTCTACATGAAGTAAACCTTCTCTGAGGTCACATCTGGCTTGAGAGGAGCTTTGCCTTGACAAACCCTGCCTGGGCTCGGGACTGTCCTGGATCTCAGGTCCTGGGGAGGTCTGCCCTGCCTTGACCTGAGTATGGACAAAGGTAAGGGGCTTGTCTTTGCCTGGCCTTCAGGGCCTCTACTTCTGTCTACTTCCCGCTCCAATGCAATGCTTCTTCCTGTTTAGTCAGCATGTCCTGCCTATCTCCCGCCCCCGCCCCAGATGTAGTGGTTCCTTCTTCCAAACTCTCCCAGGAGGGGATACTTCCGCTACTCTCATGGCCACTTCTGGTAACTCATGAGGGACGCCAAGCATGGGATAGGAGTAGAGCATTCCATCTAGAATGAACTCTCTTTCTCTCTCTCTCTCGTGTGTGTGTGTGTGTGTGTGTGTGTGTGTGTGTGTGTGTGTGTGTGTTTGTGTGTGTGTGTGTGTGTGTGTGTGTGTGCATGCACCTGAGTGTGGATGCCAGACGTTGACCTCTGATGTTGTTAGTCAGGTGCCACCCACTTTTATTTTGTTTAGAAAGGGTCTCTTGTTGCTGGAACTCCCCAAATAGGCTTGTATGGCTGGTCAGAGAATCTCAGTGACCTGCCTGTCTCTGCCCCCAGCCCTGGCAGGGTTGGGGTGACAAATGCATGCCACCATGGGTCCGGTTGTTTGTTTTGGCTTTGAAATGGATTCTGGTGATTGCGCTCAGGTCCTCGGGCTAGCGTAGCACACAGTTTACTGACTGACCATCTCTTTTAGAATCATGTTATCAATGCAAATGATCTCAGTTTCCGTGTCTTACTGAGTAGACACGGTGACACCCACCTTCTAGGACTGTTTTGAGAAGTAAATGACATGGCCGTACCTGGTACAAAGTGCTTTTCTCTGTGTAATTAGCAAGTACCTTTGTGGAGATGTGCTGGTATCATGTGACACTGTCCCTAGGGAGATACGAACAAGTGTCTACTCACTCCAGATAGGGAACTGATAACAGACCTAAGTACAGATACCACCGAAGTCTAACTTGTGAACCAATGAGTTTTATTGGGGTTACTAAAAGGAATGTGGGCGAGGGGTAGTCTACTGGAACAGAAATGACTCAGACAGCTGCCTCACCAAAGCCCACCCAGCATGGGTGACAGCTCACAGAAGCTCAAAACCTGGATTACAGCGCACAACCTGTGGAAGTTCAACAGCTTAGGGACGGCCTCTTTTAAACAGCTAAGATGGTTGGAGGCTCTTACACGCTGCTCTGTTGATCTCTTCTTATCGGGGAGATGGGGTGATCAGTTACCCTCTGCTTCTTCTAGACTGCTTGGCTGGTCTGAGCCTCTCCTCGGCACCTCGGCTGGTCTGAGAGTATCTCTAAGCAGTTCTTACTGCTCATATGTGCTTGGGGAGGGAGGGTCCTAGTGAGACTGGCCAGTTTCAGGGACCTCTTGCAGTCTTTGGTTGTTTTGAGCTTTGAGAAGCTTACTTCATGAGCTTAATGAGCTTCCCTACATGATGAAATGCCCCATCTCCTCTTAGAATATTCTGCATCTCGACAAGCTCCATTCCATGATGAATGGTTTTATCTTGAAGGAAATGGCTGAAAATACAAGTAATTAAACCTTTTGTTTTGCTGTCTTTTTTTTTTTTTTTTTTTGAGACAGGGTCTTGTTCAGCCTAAGCTGGCTTCGAACTAACTAACTAAGTAGCTTAAACTTGTCTTGGATTTCTGCTCTTCCTGATTCCACCTTCGGAGTGCTGAGGTGAAATGCCACCACACCCAGTGTAATGGTTAAATGTGTCAACTTTATGGCTTTGGAACTACGTAGGAGACACACCTCTGAACATATTGATGAGGGTGTTTCCCTAGAGGTTTACCCGAGGAGGGCAGACCCACCCTGAATATGGATGAAACCACCCATGGGCCAGAGTCCTGGACTGAATAA
This sequence comes from Peromyscus eremicus, assembly GCF_949786415.1. Classification (NCBI taxonomy): domain Eukaryota; kingdom Metazoa; phylum Chordata; class Mammalia; order Rodentia; family Cricetidae; genus Peromyscus; species Peromyscus eremicus. The sequence goes on along the minus strand of NC_081439.1, from coordinate 7,510,434 downwards.
AATGGAAAAAGTGAGTGGAACACGGACATCATCTCTCTTTGCTTCCTGAGTGTGGATGCGTGTGACCAGCTGCTTCATACTCGGCTGTCAAGCCTTCCTCGTCATGATGGACTGTGGCCCTTTGAACTGTGACCCACAACCAACCTTCCTTCCTTAAGTTGCTTTTTGTCAGGGGCTTTTTTTCACAGTCATGAATAGAGTAATGAGTGCAATAGACCTCATAGTCTGTTTTTTCTTCCTTCCTTTCCCTTCTCTGTTTATTTTATTTTATTTTATTTTATTTTATTTTATTTTATTTTATTTTATTTTATTTTATTTTATTTTTCAAGGTGAAAGCTGAAAGTTCAGAGAAGCAGAACAGCCAGCCACTAGTTCCTTTTTTTTTTTTTTTTCTCGAGACAGGGTTTCTCTGTAGCTTTGGAGCCTGTCCTGGACTAGCTCTGTAGACCATGCTGGCCTCGAACTCACAGAGATCCCACCTCGCTCTGCCTCCTGAGTGCTGGCATTACAGGTGTGCGCCACCACTGCCCGGCTCTGTTTATTTTATTTTATTTTATTTTATTTTTTTGGTTTTTCAAGACAGGGTTTCTCTGTGCAGTTTTGGTGCCTGTCCTGATCTCGCTCTGTAGACCAGGCTGGCCTTGAACTCACAGAGATCCGTTTGCCTCTGCCTCTAGAGTGCTGGGATTAAAGGCGTGCGCCACCACCGTCCGGCCCCTTCTCTGATTATTTTTAAGATAAGGTTTCACCCTGTTTACTCCAGGCTGCTTTACAATTGTCATCCTCCTGCCTCAGTTTCCTGAATGCTAGGATTAAATACATGTGCCACCATATCTGCTTTGCCTTTTTGTTTTAGTTTTAAATTTTAAATGTATTATATTCATACATTTATTTGTGTGTATGTGTGGGCACGAACATGGCATGGTACCATATGGAGGTCAGAGAATAACTTTTGGGAGTAAGGTTCTCTCCTTTTACCATACCATGTGGGTCCTGGGTATCGAACTCAGGTCATCAGGCTTGGTTGTAAGTACTGTCTTTATATGCTGAGCCATCTTGTCAATCCTGCTTTGCTTAAAAAAAGTGTAATTGTACATATTTATGGAATACAGTATGATATTTCAGTACATGTATACAATGTATAATGATCAAATTGATGTAACTGATGTATCTGTAACCTACATAGATGTCTTTTTTGTTGTTGTTCTGGGAACACTCAAAATTGTCTATTAATTGGTTGTCCTGAACCATAGTTACTGTATCACAGAACATTAGATGTTCTTCCTCTCCAGCAGTACTCCTGTACTTAGTAGCTTCCATACACTCTCTCTATATTAAGCTAGCTTGAATGGTTTTTGATCCTAGAACATGAATGTTCTATTCCTAGATTGCTACGAGTGTTTGTCAGGGATAGGTTTCAAACATTACCAAATAATGTCATTGCTCCGTTATTGAGATACTGATTTTCTGTTAAGGTAGTATATTCAGAGAAACCCTAATAGTCCTTGAAGTTCCTCATACTCTCGATAATCAGAACCAGAAAAAGTTGAGTTACTTTCCTTAAAATGTGGAGCAAGACCATAGTAAACAATAATGATAGAGATATGATTAATGTTGCCTTAGGAATAAAACTTACATATTAGGAAAATGAGTGTATCTGAACTCATGCCTATCAAAACCATGACACAGGCCAGGAGCAGTGGTACACGCCTATAATCCTAGCACTTGAGAGGTAGAGGTGAGAAGATCTCTAGTTTGAGGCTAGCCTGGGTTGAATAATGAGTTCCAAGGCAGTGTGAGCTACAGAGTGAGACCCTTTCTCAAAAAGAGAAAGAACAAGGAGCTAGAGAGATGTCTAAATACACTTGCTCTTCCAGAGGACCTGAGTGATAGGTATTTTTGGTACTCCAATAGTAGGTTTCTTCACCCATGCAGTAAGCCAAATCGAGCTGAATTAAAAAGTAAAGGACCAGGTTTAATCTGAGCAAAGCACCCCTGGGTGATCTTGGGAAAGGGAGGAGAGGAATCACATGGAAGGTCCAGGGACAGGTGTAGGGTAGCTGTTCTCGCCATGCTCTGAAGTACCGCCCCTAGTGAGGTAGCAGGTAACTGTTACACCTGCCTACGACCTTGAAGTACATGCCCCTGGGGTGTGGCCGCTGGGTGGGGGACCCCTTAAGACCTGGGATGCACTTACTGGGCTCTCTCTTCACTACCTTGTGGTTTTGGATACTGGGAAGGACCATGGTTGATCTCGCTGGAGAACAGCGTTGGACCGTGCCTCACCCTTCCTGGATCCTGTGACAAATTCCTTTATTCTGTCTTGTGAGTTAACCCCCAAATAATTTCCTCTGATCATTAAGCAGACTCTGTGGATTGCCAGCGATATAATCCCATTAGACAGGGGCTTAAATACCCTGTAGGTGAGGTCTTGAGCTTCAGGGGAGGAGCCTGGGCTTTTGGCAGTCTTTCGGATGGGGCAAGGTTTGGAGAGGAGTGGGACCAAGGCAGAGCTTCCAACTGAGTACTGGGTTTGTTTCCCAGTAGCCATGTTGGGCAGCTTACAACAGTGTGTAACTCCAGTTCTAGAGGATCCAACATTCTCTTCTAGTCTCTATGAATGCCTGTACACATGTGGAATACACACGTGTGTGCACGTGCACACACACACAAATAAAAACAATAAAAGAATTGTTTTTCAAGACAAGGTTTCCTTTTGTATCCCTGGAGATCCTAGTTCTCACTCTATAGACCAGGCTGTCCTTGAACTCCGAGAACCGCCTGCATCTGACTCCTAATTAATTCTGGGATTGATTACTTGCTCCCTTTAATGCTGAGATTAAAGGCATGTGCCACCACTGCCCTGCAAAAAAAAAATCTTTAAAAGAAGAGAGTAACAAAAGCTTCTTTGGTGAGGGTGAGAGCTATACTTATCTGTGGGCATAAGTCTTCAGAATGCAGTTGGGATTCCACTGTTTTGGAAAGTGGCAGGAGTATGTTCTCTAGGGTCCCTACCTCATCAGTCACAGTTCAGGTTTCCAGTACCAGGCATGAGTTCCCTCCTAAGTCCAATTAAATGGCTAGTGGTTGCCCTCAAGATGGAAGTGTCACTGTTGCGCTCTAGGGTATACCTTGTGCTGTGCTGGTTATGGCTGTGCTTCATAGGCTTTACAGATGGGTAGGACTTTTAATTGCTTTTCTCCCTTGGCACCTCCCATTGCACCTTCCAAGCCTGTGAGAGCTAGTCCTTAGGGAGGTTTCTAGGTTACTTCCAGCTCAATTCCTCCAAGCCCTGTTTCCAAAGTGTGTGGTGTCTTCAGCAATAGGGTCTTACCTTCAAGAAACTTCTTTTTGTAGCAGATAGAGACTATCACTGAAACCTATAACTGGTCAGAGTGTAGAGAATAACAGACCATGGGGTGTCCATCCTCAACACAAACTCTCCATCTATGGCTCAGGGAACATCACCAAAGAGGGGGTGGAAAGACTGTAAGAGCCAGGGGATCAGGATGTCTGCTACTTGACAGTGTCTCCTATATATGACAGGGAAGCTGTGCCTATCATCAGATCTTCACAGTATGGTTGCCTGAACAAGACCTGTACAATGACAACATCACTTGACATCCCAACATGGATAGGGGACATCTCACAGGACCCTACCCCTAGATGAAGAGCTATAGGCAATTAATTAATGACTTCTAAGAGAGGGACAATCAATCTTCTCCAGGGGTGAACCTCCTTTTAGGTTATCCAATCCCAAGGGGTCAGTCCTAAATACATTTACATATGAGCAGTACTAAATGGATCCAGTAGGCTGTGTTTATTTATACATATATATGACAGTGATAACTAAGAAGAGGTAATTAATTTGAGAGGGAGTAGGGGTGTCATGGGAGGAGTTGGAGAGAGAAGGAGGGGGAAATGATGTGATACAATGGACTCATGTTTGATACTCTTAAAAAATGTTAGCAAAAGAAAGAACAAAACCAACCAACCAAACATATCCCAATGGCAACCACACTGTAATACATAGAAGTATGGAATTACATTTTTTTGTGTGTTTTGGTACAGAATAATGCTAGTATACATTTTCCCTTTAGTTTTGATTTTTTGCAGAGATAAAGGGTCTGGGGCTTCCTTGGTTTTTCTAAGGGTCTCTCAAAGTTTGAGAATCAGGGTCTTGTGATCATCACTGCCGCCACTTCATTCTTCAACTGTGACTTGGGATATCTCCTGGATGTTTGAGTGTCAAGTACTTTGCAGTGTATTTTGGCATCAATTTCACTGACATAAGAAAGCCTGAATTTGGGGGAAATACTTGCAACTTCTCTTTGTCATGTGACTTTTCTTGGGGAGTTGTGAGCAAACATCTGTTCACTCCAGATAGAGAACTGATGACAGACCAAAGGAATAATTCCATCAAGTCTGGCTTAGTGAACCAGTGAGTTCATTGGAGTTACAGGAGCATAGATGAAGGGTTACTTACATGACTAGGAAAGCCAGGGCTACACAGAGAAACCATGTCTTGAAAAATAAATATTAAGATTCCTGTATATCTGTATAATATGTGTGGTGATTTGAACAGGTATGGCCCCCATAGACCCATGTGTTTGAATGTGTGGCCTATAGAGGATGGCACTATTAAGAGGTGTGGCCATGTTGGAGGAAGTATGTCACTGTGGGGGTGGGCTTTGAGGTCTCCTATGCTCAAACTATGCCCAGTGTGGAACACAGTTCTCTTCCTGTTGCTTTTGGATCAAGCTGTAGAACTCTCAGCTACCTCTCCAGCACCATGTCTGCCTGCATTGCCATATTTCCTGCCATGATGATAATGGACTAAACCTCTGAAACTGTAAGCCAGTTTGAATTAAATGTTTTCCTTTATAAGAATTGCTGTGGTCACAGTGTATCTTCACAGCAATAGAAAGCCTAAGGCATTGGGTGTCCTCCTCTATCACTCTTTGTCTATGCCTTTGAAGCTGGGTCTCTCCTGAATCTGAGGCTCATATTTCCTTGGCTAGGCTGGAAGCCAGCAAGTCCCAGTGATCCACCTGTCTCTGGCCCCAGTGGAGCTGGGGTTGCAGGTGTGTACAGGTTGCCTGGCTTGTTACGCAGGTGCTGTGGACTGAACTCTGGTCCCCAAGTACATAAGTGCTCTTAACTACTGAGTCATCCCTCCAGCTCCAAATTTTTGTTTCTTCCGTGTGTGTGTGTGTGTGTGTGTGTGTGTGTGTGTGTGTGTGTGTGATAGAGAGAGAGAGAGAGAGAGAGAGAGAGAGAGAGAGAGAGAGAGAGAGAGAGAGAGAACAACTTGCGGCTATCAGTTCTCTCCTTCCACGGTGTGGCTTTGGAGGCTAGAACAGGCTGGCAGTCGGTACAGCAGCCATGCTTGCCGAACCATCTCCTTCGTCCTCACGCTTTGCTTTAACTGAAACCCAGAACAAGTCTTGGGAGATCACTTGCATCTCTGATTTGAATTATATCTGTCTCATTCCCATCCCCCTTTAAGATTCAAAGACTCCAAGGGGAGTGGCCAGTGGATCAGGCCTTGCTCACACCTCCACCTGTCAGAGAGGAGGGGAAAGAATATTCTCGTCCTTTGGTATTTAAGGTGGGGGTAGAGCTCCATTTCCCTGAGTAGGAAGGACACGCAGATGTTTTATCCCCAAAGCTCAGTGAGCTGGGGAAACAGTCATTCTTGTTAAGGGTAGGGACTATCCCCCCAGAATCACGTGTTTAAACAGGTGGTCCCCTGCTGGTGGTGCTTTTTTGGGAAGGTTATGGAATTTACAGGAGTTGGGGCCTGGTTGGAGGAAGTGGGCTGCTCTGGGGTGAGGCTTGGGAGTTACAGCCTCTCTCTTTTTCTCTGCTTTCTCACTGCCGAAATTGTATGGCCAGCTGTCTCATACTTCTGCTATGCCAGCAAGCCACTCCTGCCCCCACGCCTTCTCCACCATGATGGACTATCTGTCTTCTTAAGCTGTAAACCAAAGGAAACATTTCTTCCCTTACATTGCCTGTTGTCAAGTATTTGGTCAAAGTAATGAAAAAAAAAAAGCAACTGATACAGTATTAAACAGTTCAAAACAAAATCTCTCTTTTGCCTTCACCCCAAGCCTGTTCTGTCTTCCCTTTTACAACAAATGCCACCCCAGCCCCCCCCCCCCCGCTCCGCAATGAATAGAAGAAACTGAGAAGAGCTGGAGCTGGAAGTGCCATCAAGGGTGACTAAGGCCTTCTGTTGCTGTGAGAACATCCAACCTATATTCAAAATGGATGCCTGACAACACAAAGTTTGGAAAATCTGCTGTAAGTGTACATGCAACTTTTTATTTTATTGTTATTAATTTACTTACTTTCTTTTGCGTATGCCTGAGTATATGTAGGTACATGTTCATGTGTGTACACATGCATGTCACTGCATGTGCTTGTGTATGCCATATGCCGGAGATCGAGGTCTGACATCTTCTTGGATTGCTCTCCACTCACTTTACTTGTTTCTTTTTTTGAGACAGAATCTTTCACTGAACCTGGAGCTTGCCAATTTGCCTACTGGTCAACAAGTGAGCGCCCACCTCCAGAAACTCTGTTTCTGCCTCCTTCTGATGTGGGGTCCCAGAAGCATTTTACCATGCCTGGCTTCATATGTGGTGCTGTTGGCCTGAATTCTGGTCATCATGCTTGTGTGGTGAGTGTTTTACTCACTGAGCTGTTTCTTGGGGTAAGTTGTAAAGTATTTCAAGTTTATTTATTTATTTTTCTCTTGTTTTTGAGATTATAGTACAATTACAATTACATCATTTCTCCCTTCCCTTTCCTCCTTCCAAACCCTCCCATATACCCCTTCTTCCTGTCTTTCAAACCCATGGCTTCTTTTTTCATTTGTTGTATATATGTATATACATACATACATACATACATACATACATACATACATACATAATTCCTAAATATAATCTGCTCAGTCTGTATAATATTGCTTGTATATATGTTTTCAGGGCTAACCATCTGGTAATGGAGAACTGATTGGTGTGCTCTCCCCTGGGGAAGACCATTTCTTCCACTTTGAGCGTTCCTCAGTTACCTGTAGTTCTTGGTGCGTGGCTGAGGCCTCATGGGCTTTCTCTCCACCCAGTCTGGCATGCTCATTGGTATCATCCTTGTTCAGCTCATAACAGGGCAGTCATGTTGGTGAGACTTTCTGAGTGAAGCTTCTGACATCATTAGGAGACACTCTCACCAGCAAACTCCTACTCATCTGGCTCTTACAATCTCTCTGCCCCCTCTTCCACAATGTTCCCCGAGCCTTAGGTGCAGGAGTTGTTTTGAAGATGTGTCCATTTGGACTGGGCTCCACAACTCATTTTGATTGGTTGTAGTTTTATGTAATGTTCTCCATATTTTGCAAAGAGGAAATTTAAATGTATTACGTGCCTAATATGCACAAAGCCCTAGGTTCTATCCCCAGCATTATGGGGGCAAAGTATTAGAGGAGCGGAACGAACCTAAGGTAGACCAGATGTTCCATAGGGAAGGAAAACAAGCAAACAAATGAACATCTCAAATGGTTTTGTCTGCTCCCTCCAGCAAAACCCCATGGACACTGCTGCCAGGTAGAGTCTGAACCTTAGGCACCTCTGCTTTACAGCTATATGCCTCTACTGCCACCTTGAGCATAAAGCTCCCTGGCTTCTTTCTTCCGAGTTCAGGTGTCCCACAGGTGCAGGAGCTGTGGCTCACAGGAGCCGTGGCTCACAGGCCCAGGGAAGCTGCAGGGGAAGCTGAGAACAGAGCTCATGGCTTCCACTTTGGGAAGATTACTTACAGTGTTGGAAGGTTTAAAAGATTCTAGGGCTTGTCTTTTCAGCCAGGTCCCCACCCCCAGCCCCAGCTGTTGGGGACTGAAACAGGGGCCTGAGCATTAACTATGGCTTTTTGATTTTTGACAAATCCATCCTAATTCTCTATTTGCTTTTGGCACAGGATCTCATGTAGCCCAGCTGGCCTTGAGTTCTCTATGCCTTGACCTCTCAATCCTCCTGCCTCAGCCTCAGTGCTGGAATTACAGGCTGCGCCAGCATGCCTGGCTTCTATCTTACTTCTAAGACCCTAATTTGGTAGTTGAGTTTATTAGCACTTCCTCTGTGCTTCTGTGTGTTGGACTTAACTTGGAAGTTATCTCTTGTTTTTCTTTTAGCGATTATGTAATGGGGCCCTAGGAATTAGGGTCTGTTTTCCAAAACCTATCTTTTTTCAGTTCCATCTCTCTACAGGAAATACCATACTGGAGTGAAAATAACCCATCCTAAGATCTATGGTGCCAGGAAAAAGACTGTCTCCCTGTCTGGGAACTGGAGCCCACAGCTAAATCTAAATTGCATACTTTCTGGTTTTCGCTTCATCTTTTCTATAAACTGTAACACTGCTATATGGGCAAAGCAGAAGCAGATGGAGAGATTTTGCCTCTCCACTTTTGGCTAAATTAATTTCTCTCTCTAAAGGACTGAAATGCCTATTTAACATACTAAAGTGGACCTGGCCGCCAGGTTCTCCCAGAATCCTTCAGTCCCTACCTGTTACAGGGTCCTCCTGGCTGGCATACCCTGCCCCTACCCTAAACTTCTCTAGCCCAGAGGCTGGGTTGCCCTTCCCTATATAATCCAACCATTTTGGTTACCTGGCCCTTTCGTCTGCTTTCTTGGCCAGTCTCTTGGCCAGTCTCTTGCCATCTTGTTTGGCAGCTGCCCTCTCCCTTCCCCCTCCCCTCACATGGCTCAGTCCAGGCATGCTCACTCTGGACTCCGCCAGATGTCCATACTTCTGGCTATGTCTCCCTTTTATCTACAATAAACTTTCTCTTCCAACATACCTAGGACCAGTCAGGCCCTTTCCTTTTATTTCTCTTTTTCATTCATCTGGTGCCAAAATCTGAGACCAGTCATGTCCATCCTCCTTTCCATTTTAATTTCTTTTTTTCATTCATAAGGTATTTTAATTGTATGTATATTTAAAAGCCGAACAAGATATTATTGATATTTGTGTGTACAGATGTGGTCATCTACTTTCCCATTTTCGCTTCACAGTTCTAGTAGTTTTTAAATATTTATTTTGTGTACGTATGTGCATGCATATGTATGTATGTATGTATGTATGCATGTGTTCAGGTATGTGAATGCCACAGTACATGTCAGAGGACAACTTTCAGGAGTCAGTTCTTTCCTTTCACCATGTGAGTTCCAGGGATTGAACTCACATCGTCAGGCTTGAGAGCAAGCACCTTTACCTGCTGAGCCATCTTGCTGGTCCCTAGCTAGTTTAGTTTTGGTTGTATGTCAGACATTGTACCAACCACTTGAAGAAACTATTTGAAGCCTGGGGTGATGTGGCTTTCCTTCAAAGAGGAATGAAATCCTCTTCTGGGAGGCACCCAAGGCTCAGGCAGTCTGGGATCATCTAAACCAGGTGGTGGGACCGGGGCCGGCGTGAGGAGAGCGCTGGTTAACTTGTGTAGCCTTTGGCGACCTTTTCTGGAAGACAGAAGTGCTCCTGGAGGAGAAGTCTTCCATGTTTCCCCCCACTCCCCGCTTGCACATGTGGGTTCATGTGCAGGTGTGTGTGTTCATGTGCGTGCGGAGGCCAGAGCTCGACCTCAGGAGTCTTCTCCCATCGATTTCACCTTAGTTTGTTAAGACTGGGTCTCTCAGTGAATCCGGAGCTCACCTATTATGCTAGCTAGGCTGGCCACTGTGCTCTGGGAGCCTGGTGTCCCCACCTTCCCGGTTCCGGCATTCCAACCCTGTGCTGTGCTGCTGTGGCAGGCTTGTTCCAGGGGTGCTGGGGACCTGGGTTGAGGTCCTCATGCTTGTGTAGACCTGGAGCAGCTCTTCTTCAGCTGCAAAGCATATCTGCTTTATGTTCTGACTAGATCCTTTTCAAATTAGGACTCAGCATTAGATTTTGTTAATGATTATTTTGGGCAGCTGCAAAAGTGATCGCAGTTGGTGGGGTTTTTTTCTTTTTTGTTCTGTAACTGAAATACATGTTATCTTAAAGAAAGCACACAGATCCCAGGTGTTGGGTCTGCTGGGTTGTCACCATCACATGTATGTCTGTAAGCACCACCCTACAAGAGAAAGTAAACACTCATGGCACTCAGGACCATTCTAGGGGAAATTCTGCGAAAGCTACTAATTCATGGTGAACCTGCCTTGGACAGTCTCTGCTTCTCCACTTTCCACCTCAGTTTACTGCCTCGCAGTCAGAAGCCGCTTGTGAAGTCTCAGCAGGCTGTTTCTTCTGAATTTCCCTCCAGTAGCTCATCAGAATTGAGCCAGATGCTCTGGCAGTGAGCAGCTGTGTGGAGGGTCCACAGCTACATTGATGGAGCCCCCTTCACTACTCTTCCCGGCCTACATAGACAGTCTAGCTCCTCCCTGTGGCCATATGTAATTAAGGCAGTGTTGCATACAATAGGTGGTAGAGTAGAGGTCTTGTGACCCTCCCTGCTCCCTCATAGTCAACAAGTCCAGCTAATGTGATTCTTTTGCAAGAGGAAACAACTGAACTCCCCAAGATGGTGGCTGCTTGGCTTAGAGGATAATCACTTGTGTGTGTGTGTGTGTGTGTGTGTGTGTGTGTGTGTGTGTGCAGGCCAAAGGTCAACTTCAGGTTCCTTAGTAGCTACTTGTGTTGTCTTTTGAGATAGGGTCTCTCACTGAGGCTTGAGGCACTCCAATTCAGCTAGGTTGGGAGGTCAGCTGAGCCTCAGGATTTATGTGTCTGCCTCTCCAGCACTGGGATTACAAGGCTGTGCCACCATTCCTGGCTTTTTACATGGGTTCTGGGGATCAAAGCTACGTTTTTCACGCCTGCTGGCACGCACTTTATTGACCAGCTGAGCACCCCACCCTCACCCCACCCCCCTCATCATGCCTACACTCTTCTCATAGTGAGAAGTTTGACTTGAGTACAGCATTGGCTTGTAATCACTTGTATTCATGTTTGTTATTGCAAATCTTCCAGTGAGCATGGGAAATGCAGCAGGGCTTGGCTCCTTTCTGGGTGTATGCAACACATGCAAGTGTGGGGAGTGTGTCAACTAGGTGGGCAGGGACACCGCAGAAGCCATGTCCCAGACTCTAGATAGACCCCACAGCCAACCACAAAGCAGCCCCGGTATCAAGCAAAGCAACAAGCCTGGAGTGCTTCCTCCCCCACCCTTCGATGCAGATGTCAGGCAAGCACATTTGCTGAGCTATGGCACCTACATCACTAAAATCAATTCAGACTTCTATTGGCAGCAGATGGCACAACTGTGTTTGCCCCCCTTTTTCTAAAGCTCAGAAGTTGTTTGAAATGTGCTTCCAAAAGCAAGTTGAAGTCTGTGAAAACCATGGCTGGAGAGGAAGGTTTCCAGGATGGACATCAGGAGCCTGGGACATGCTCTTCCCAGAGAGGCAGGAAGCCACGCCTCTGGTACAGACCTTCGCAGGGGAGGTCCGCAAGGCCTAGCCATGCCCAGGGGTTAAAATCTGGCCATCCTCGTCTTCTACCTTTCATGGTGCTTGTTTCCAAGCTATTTGGCCTGGAATCTGAGGAGACAACTGCCTTTTCATGTTTTATACATTTTATTCATACATTTCTCCAACTTTGAAATGACGAAAGCCCAAGTCTATGGTTTCCCATTACACAGCATCCTACAGATATGTATAGTCTACAAAGAATACTATGCAGTTTCTTCTTCCCCTGTCACACGAGATAGCTGATGATGAGGATTTCCACTTGTACCATGCTGGCAGTGCCGCCAGCATTGTGGCTGTTCGGGCGACAGGGCAAAGGGATTGGGATGGGAGGGCGTGTGCTAAGGCATGTAAATAGATACACACAGAGAGAAAGAAAAGCAGGACATTTACAAAGAATCCGAACCTTTCCAACCCCTTCAGCTCCTCTTGCAAGCTAAGGCTTTGCTGTACCCTGCGAATACTTACAATCGGATACGGTGAAATATACAACAACCATTAACATCTCTCTCTTTTTATCACTGAGACAATACTTCAAAACCTTTTATAAAAAGGCAATAATACATACAGAAAGAAAGAACACATTGGCAAAGCTTTAAGCAAAACCACCCCAGAACTGAGTCTGAATGGTAATGCACCTACACTGTACTGAAACACGATGCTGTGGTCCCAGCACCGCCTGCCTGCAGAGGACATCCCAGGCGACATCAAAGACTGGAAATCAACCCCTACCCCCCAATTCTTGGTCTCTGCCAAACGAAAAATAAAGGCAAGGCCACTCACTGTTGAGGAATGCCTACTTCTACTCCCAAGCACAAGTCCCTCTGCTGAGATTCTCTCTTGGGTCCAGAAAGCCTCACCCCTGGACCTCACTCTTTCACATGCTATAGAGAATGGATTTAACTCCAAGCAGTAGCAAAGTGCTGAGTTTTTGCCCATACACAGAGCTGGAGTTGTGCTTGGAGGCTAGAAATGAGGTCTCCTGTGTGGCTGCAAACATCTCCTTCCATTTTTTTTTTTTTGCTTGGTCCATTTGCACAGGTTCAATCAAGGGAGTTAATGGAGGGTCAGGTGACAGGTGGTGGAAGTCAGGATGTTCTCTCCTATCCCTCTAACAGCTAAGACTCGGGGATGCCTGCCCCATGGATGGTGCCGCTCTCTCCCTATAGCTGCTGCTGCTGTGGGCCAAGGGCACCAACAGGAAGTGTAGATGGGAAGGTTGGGACACTCTTCCTCTTTTCCCCGACTTCCTGGATGGATGTGATAGCTGACCTTCACTCTGTAAGCCAGGCAATCTGAGACTTCCCACAAGTTTAAGGCAAATGGACGTGTGCAGTGCCCAAGCACAGTCAATTACACATTAGGCCTCACAAATATGGTCCTGTAGCCAGAAGTGCCACATAAAGAGAGAGATCCTATGTCTAAAGGGGCCAGAAAAAGGGCAAGTGCCTCCAAACAAAAGCAGTGCCGAGAAGAGCATGCAGCCCTTCTGAAAGCCAGACTGAGAAGCAAGGCATCTTTCTAAAGGAACTAACCAGAGGCACGAACAAGGAAGATGCACACAGGGGCTTCGGTGGGCCTAGGTATAGACAGCCCTTGTTAGGAGACTAGGCTGAGGACGCGCGCTCAGTTCGGACAGTCACCACTAGGTGCCCACCAGGTTGCTGACCCGAAACAAGGAGTGACGGGGGCTGCAAGGGACTTGGTTTTGGAATGCTAGTCAGTGTGCCCTCTATTCTTTCTAAGGTGACATTTTTACTAATAACTCACTAACCAAGCAGTTTTCTCGATAGTGTTAGTGGCAAGCGAAGCTTAATTTTGCCCTGCGTAAGAAACTGACCTGAGATGCTAAAGGAACATCCCAGTGCGAGACAAGAGAATGCTTTGGGCTGCCTCATCCTTAAGGGGCGGGTTCCATTCTGGGTAGTTCCTGCTTCCTGGAGGGTGGCTCAATCGACTGAACTTTGGCGAAGAATAAACCGGTAGCCTTAATGAAGAGAATCCTGACTGAAAAACAAGAGAACTCTGGGATGAAAAGCTTGAGAAGATAACAGTAGCTTTAAAGGACGGCTTGGCCTCCTGCTCCAGGCCTTGGATAGTGGGAAGGGGCCTGCTTCCCGCCGTTCTCTGCACGGTGGGGGACCCTGCAGCTTCACTTTTCCTGCCACCAATAGGACCAGCTGGGACTCAGCCTTCTGAATGCAAATACCAAGAAGTAGGTCAACTGACTTCTTTGCCTTTCTGAGTAGATATATCTGAAACCATCTCACCTGACAGGGGGTGCATCTAAAAACGCTACGCTGTTCTCTCGACACTGGGAAACATCCAGATGAGTTAAACTGAGTGACCCTTTCCTTTTCAGTGTGCAGAGAGGAATACGATGCATGTGAGAAATAATTACTGCCTTGTGACTAGAAAATCAGGCCACTGCATCTTTTGAACAAAGAACATAGGAGATCCAAACACTCCCTCTCCTGTTGTGGCGAGTGGGGATGGGGTGGCAGAGAGGACCTGCCATCTGATTCAACTGGCCACTGATTTAGTGATCTCTGATCGCTTGCTTTAGTCTTTAAAACTCTGTGTGTGTGTGTGTGTGTGTGTGTGTGTGTGTGTGTGTGTGTGTGTGTTTCTGCTGATGAAATGGAGGCAGTCAGGAAGCTTTCAGCAACAGCCTCTGCTTGCAGCAGGGACTACTGTACTCCTAGTACTCTGACTTCAGAAGTGTTTCCTCTCTAAGTCATAAACACACTGCTGTAGAGCTGTGTGTGCATTAGTGGCAAAGAACAGATCCCCTGTGAGGAAATCGCTGCATTCTAGGTGCAGGCTTTTCCCCACCTGCACAAGGGCAGGAAGGATGCCTGCCTGTGCTCTTCTCTCGGAGTCCCCAGAAGGCCAGTGAGAAGTCCCCCAGGCCCCCAAGTGCCAGAGCACTTCTCTCAGTCTGGGGTCACAGACATTTAAGCTGGCCTCACTTTGTGATGCTCACTCTACCTGCAGGAATGCGGCAGATGGCTACAGATAGGCCTTCCCAGCATCTCTGGAGACGTGCTCTCAAGAGCACGTGGGAGCATGAGGGAGTCGACAGAGGGAGGGGACAGCTCTGTTTTCCATGGTTAGTTGGGGTCTTCTTTGTGCTTTACTGGAAGAGGTAGAGCAGGTGCCGAGCCACGGAACAGAGCGGCTTTTGGTCAGTACTACTGCAATAATGGTGTCTGGCCTGGGCACCAGTTAGACCGAGGTCAGTACTACACAGCCCGAAGCAACTCCTGGAGTCTTCTCCCTCCACCTAGCAAGAGCCCACCGTTGAGCCCTGTCTCTGGTGTGGTATTTGGTCACCCCACTGTGGGACCAAACGCAAGTTCTTCTCACAATATCTTGTTGGTAAGTTGTGACCCATCTGGGCACTGACAAAGAATCGTCTACAAACAGAAACCAAATGATACCATGTAATAATAGTTGGGGAGGGTGAGATGTTGAGAATAGAAGAGGAGTATGAGCGCAAACATGCCTTCTCTGTTCAGTGCCCAAGAGGAGCTGCTCAGGCCAGAACTGGTTCTGCACATCCTGCCAAGGCACGAAGTGACGGAGGCCACCTAACCCACAAGCAATGAAAGTGATGGCGTGTTTCCAAGGACCAGAGTCATGTCAATGCCTTGTTCTCGCACACAGGAAGGGGACACACTCTAGTGACCTCTGGCAAAGAGTCTGAGAATCCCAGCCTGAACCTCCTCTAGTGAACTGACAGCATGGCAGGGGATGAGAT
The DNA here is from genome assembly GCF_949786415.1 of Peromyscus eremicus. Classification (NCBI taxonomy): domain Eukaryota; kingdom Metazoa; phylum Chordata; class Mammalia; order Rodentia; family Cricetidae; genus Peromyscus; species Peromyscus eremicus. The sequence continues at coordinate 7,495,152 of NC_081439.1, read as the reverse complement.
GGTGCCCGTTTCTAAAACAACAAGGACAGGTGACTCCCCTGTGCCAAGGGATAGAGCAAGAGGAAGGAGAGGCCACAGGCGGCCCTTCGGTCAGATATGCTCCAAGCTGTGCTCTGGCAGCTGCTCTGTTGCCCTGCCAACTGATACTCATTCCTGGGCCTTTCATGGGTCAGTGAGCATCTATCGACTTTTAAAACTGAAAAGATTACCAGCTTGGAGACCCGAACAAATCTGTAATGAAATGAAGGACCCAAAGGCATTTAATTATTGAACACATACAATGAAGTATATTTAAAAAAAATTGGTCAGACTCTCCTGTTAGTTATCAATTTAAAGGAATTTACAGAGCTGTTATAGATTATTCTTTTGGAATAATTCAGTTTATAGCAAATGCCTAAACTGGTTTCTTCATTGCACAGTATATTCTCTTTAAGTGGGTGCTTAAAACAATTACATACAGATTAAAAATCCGCATTTCTTTGCTTAATTAAAACGTTAATACTCTTAGACAACACAGATCTGAAATGGCGAAACCAGCAATACCCCCTCCCCCTTACAACAAATTAAATTGAGACAAAATTACAAACACATTTCACTACGTGATTATTATTAATAAAAATCAGTTTCTTTTTTTTTCTGTTTTATAAAGTTGCCCAAAATGCAAGGGATGTGCATAGGTTTACAACTTAGTCATAATAGCAATTTATTCTTATCCCCTGGGTGTGCCCCGTGAACGGAATGTACTTTGCTGTAATTACAGATTGTTTTGTCCAACACAGACACACCGACAGCATAAACGCTCGCGACTGTCCACATGCATTAAGAGTCAAGACCCAACTTCAAATCTCTAAAAGGTTTACAGGGTGCTTCAAAGAGACAGTATCACAGTATCTGGATGTTACATAAAGGACTTAAAAAAAAAGAGAGAGAAAAAAGGCCTTTAAAAATTTATGACTGTTTTGTAATCACTAGACTAATTATTTCAAATAAATAAAGGAAAGAAAGATATTCCAATCCATAAAATCAGACTCTAAAAAGAATGTAGTGTTCCACCCCCAGTCAAGGTAACAGAATCATTGTTTATTATTATTAAAATAGATTATAGAAAGCAGCATCTATTTTGTGCAGTTTTTAGGGGCCTTGGAAATAAAAAGCTATGATTTCCAAAAATATAACATTCCAAAGGATTGAATAATACATACATTTAAAGATACATTTTATTAAAGTTTAGGAGAACTGATTAAAAAAGATACTGTCTCTTTAAATTAGTGTGTAATTGTTTTTCTCCTCCTATCTATTCGGACATGACAATAATTATAAATGTAGGTCACACTACAACTAGGTAGTCTCTAGGGACCACGACCTGCTGACACAAGGCCGATAACAAAGAGGCTTTTCCATGTAGGAGGCAGCTCCCAGTTTTATACTCAGATAGCCAGGGAGAAGCCTAATAGACCCAGGAGACCGGGACCCACTGTGGGGCTGTGCACACGAGCTCGACAGCTTCCTCCAGATGTCTGATTGTCTCATCAATTTCATTGTTGATAATTGTGAGATCGAAGTAGTGTGCATATGTTCTCTGTAAGACATCGGACTCCTTCTGCAGGCGCTGGAGGGATTCATCCTGCAGAGGGTGGCATGGTGGAGGGCAGGTATAGGAGAAGGGAAAAGCAAATATGAGAGAGAAATCAGTTGTAGTCTTTCTACCTTTCAGCTCCTCCTAGTGTCTGAACAGGTCAACACTAAACAACGGTGGGGCACAAGGCCAAGATGGCTGTGTCACAGAGGAGACGATGGTCCCTGTCCTGTGATGACAGGGTCGCAGAACTCCCACTGGCAACTGTGACTGGTTGACATGCAACAGGGGCCACTGTGAAAAGTAGACCAAACTGACACTCCAGCAAACACACGCCCCCCACCCGGGCCTCGCTGGGCCTATCTATCCCCGGAGCCACCTGGGGGAGGCACACAAAGCCTGGGTTTCCAGTGGCTACATTTCTTTCGTCATTCCTCTAAGCCAGGGTGGACCAGAGCTACTAGTGTGGCTGGACTGAACTCTTAGGCTCCTTCCCTTGGATCTTAAAGTTCATGTGAGCCTCGTGTGTTTGTGCTAACAAGCCTTGTCTCTGCATAACAAATTAAGTTGTAGTTTTCCCCTTCTACTTAAAAGGTTTAGTGTGTTCCAGGAATGGCACATAATAGCCCTCATTTGACAGCAGTCCACGCCAGAGGCAAAGCTTTCTGGATGTTACAAATAATGGCTGGAATAAGCCATTTCCCAAATACAATAGTAACTGAGGAATGCCCCCAAATTGGTCTGTACTGGAAAGAGGCAAATGTCACTGTTTGCTCGTACTCATGTCTCTTAAGAAAGCGACTCCCAAGCCCTGAACCCTAAGAAGGCTTGCCAAAGGATGACACCTCTGTACACAGCTGGCCTCATACCATCAGAACTCTCCCCAGGCTGAGCCAATACCAGGAGGGAATTTGAGGTCTCCAGCTTGTCCCATGAATACTGTTTTTCTTTTTGAGGCAGAGTCTCACTATGTAGCCCAGGCTGGCCTGGAACTTGGGATCCTCCTGTCTTAGCTTCTCAAGTGCTAGGATTAGAGGCACATGGCATCACAGCCACCTCGAATGCTCTTTCAGTGCTCTTTCAGGGTTTCTTTGTATAGTCCTGACTGTCCTGGAACTCGCTCTGTAGACCAGACTGGTCTTGAACTCACAGAGATTCACCTGCCTCTGCCTCCTGAGTGCTGGGATTAAAGGCGTGCGCCACCACCGCCTGGCAGGTCAAATTTCTTACGCAGAATTCAAATTTGAACTTTGTGAGTAAAATTAACTATAAGCTTTCTGCTCTACCTGCCAAACACTAGGTAGTTGTAAACTATTGGTTGGAGTCTTACACACACACACACACACACACACACACACACACACACACACACACTTCCCTCAGCCCTTGGGAGTAGACAGGGACAGGGTCTCTGTGTAGCCTAAGTGAGCCTTATTCCATATACATATACATGTTTATTTGATTACTGACCCCCTCCTCAGCCATTACATAAAACTTATGCTGCATGTTCTACCATTGCTGTGCCCTAGAGCTAAGTAAAGTGGCAAACACACAGTACATGCTTAATACATGCTATTGAAAGAACACGTGTTCTTTTGACTGAGGTCCCTTTAGGATTTTGACAAATATTAAGTCTATTATACTAGGAAATGGGGCTCATGGTAACAGAGTCTGATCCCTGGAGAATGTCAAAACTGTGATACCTTCAGGGACCAAGGAGTGCTGGGTGCCCAGCCTGGCTAAGGACCTCTCTTCCTTTTCTCTCAGGGTACAGCTCTGTGGCAAGGGCATGAGCAGGGAGGAAATTCTATTCTAGCCCTGTGCAGGACAGACAGACACCAGAGCAGCCAGGGATTCAATGTTCCTCATCTGGGTACTTTGACTAATCAAAGTCTACTACTGCCTCAGTCATCCTCTACAGGAATTTCGAAGCAGGACACAGTATGCTTTGAGTATCAGTGTTAACTATCCCCATGACTGGTGGTGACTCAGTCACTAGTCACCTTCTGAGGTCCTAAATACACACATTCTGCTTGTAGCTGAAAAGCGTGGTATTTTCACTGTGGCTCAGTTTCACAAGAAACAGAGCCCCTTTTCAGCAAACATGTGTTCACCAGAGCCAGGAGTGCTTCCTACCAGTCCCTGGAGGCACAGTTCCTAAGAAGTCACTCTATGTGCCATGGGGTTCTGTGTGCTCTGTTCCTGGGCCTGGACACTGCTAGCAGGTTGCGGTTTGTTCAGAAGGCTGGGCTGATGATGTAAACATTCCAGGAAATTTATGGCTAGACAGAGCTCTCTTTCCTGTATCTGCATCCTCTAAGGTGCGGCTCGGTCACCTTCTTTAGCAGCAGCTCGTCCCCTCACATATAAGCAGGCTTAACCCAGTGAAAACAAGAGGCCTTTATTCTAAGAGCAAAAGCAAGGATTTATGGGAGCAAAATGTCTACATTCTACAGCTATTAAAAGACACAGGTTGTACTCCATCACCTCCTAGCTGGTACTTACAGGCAATTTTCTGCACCATTTTGGCAGCTATGGAAAATTAGTAAAAGGGCAGAACAGGCAAAAAACAAAAACAAAAACAAAAACAAAAACAAAGCAAAGATGATAATTCAAGAAAATACACAGTAACCAAGGAAAAACATTAACCACAATGAGGCTTCAAACACACATGGGAAAGTAGAATTTTAGAAAGGAATATGCCTTTTGCCAATGAAATGACAAAGAACAGAGACAGAAAATATGAGCAAAAAGGTCAATCTAAATATTAAAGGTACACACAACCTCCAAGCCTTGATCTAACCATACTGCCAGTATGGGTCAGCATTCACAGGACTTAGTCGAGAGTCTGCTGATGCTTTCTAGAACCTGCAAAATCATGCTCTTCAGGATAACTGCATAGGAGGGGCTTCCCAGCTCAGGACCACAGGAAGCAGATGTGGTTCCACTGTCAGCATAGGCTGCTGCCCTTACTTGCCAGGAAGAGAGAGCCTTTGCGAGGGCTCAGTAAGATCTGGGCCAGCCTGACTTGAATTGGCTTGAAAGCAGTCAGAATTGATTCCTTTTGTGGTGCTGGGGATAGAACCTAGGACAATGTTCATACTAGGCAACTGAGAAAGGAAGCTCCGGGCCCAGGGCAGCTCATTTCTAGGTTTGGAAGCCCCATCAAAGTCACAGATTCCTTATAGCCCCTCTTGGCTCTAGGGGCTGCCACTGTCTTAACACAATCCTGCCAGGGAGGCAGTAGACTAGCTGTCCTGGAGGGCTGAGTCTGCTTGGAACACCTCGGTCCTTGGGAAGTGAGGGGGTTTCCGCTTGTACTTCAGAAGCAGATGTACTGATTAAGGCTGCAGCTGTCCTACTGACTGGTCTAGTCCACACCTATCCCTGGAGCAGACCTCCTGCTACAAATGCAGGCTGGTATGCTTCAGACTGTGCTAGGGAGGAGGCTGCAATTCATCTAACGTTCTGATCTCAGAAGAAACACCCTACTTATGCAGTCTAATTGCAAATATCGAACAAGGCCTTCGTGCTTTGGAAACCAGAGTGCCCAGTAGAAGGACAAAGCAGAGCTTTGGTACAAGCCATGTGCATTCCTTGGCACAGCGTGTGCTTCTCCGGAGCAGGGTGAGTTCGCCCTTACCTCATTTAAACCTGGAGTGATAGTCGGCGCCGCAATGAACACCACGAAAGGAGCGAACTCAGCAGTTCTCAGGACCTTCAGTGCCTGTGTGGGCAAGGGAGACACTTAGAAGAAGAACTCACCACGATACCATGCGAAGGAGCCTACAAAACGGGACCCGACTGGACAAGTCACGGCCCTGGCTCAGGGTTTGGGCAAGTTATAATGAAATGTACCAGCTTTGTAAGTAGTGTAGATTGCTTTTCTCCTAAGGGTGGACAACAGCTCAGGAAAGAAGAGCTGACAAAGTGGACATGTTTCTTATGAATCTCATGACTTGGCTGAGTTGATTTTTCTTTGTAATAGTTAACACTGACTATGTTGGTTAGTGTGTATTTAAACCTGGTGATTTGATAAAGCCTAAATTTTAGTTGATGGGAAACGCATTCTAGGGAGACTTAGATCTGCAGGCTGGCTTCACACTGATTGGGAACTCACTTTGTCACATATTCAACTGCCAATTGCTAACCAAAGAGAGCAAATCCTGTCCGCCATCACTGTGGGGGCTGTAGTCACATTGACACAGGCCTTCTGATGAAAGGCCCCCTTTGGCCCTCATGGGAGAAAGGGAGACCCTTGCCCAGGGCTGCAATCATGAAGTCCTTTCACAGAAGGAAGTAGTTGTTTAGTTGTGGCCAATAACTTGACCCATGTGAGGACATGGCCCTCTGAGGTTACTTTTAGTACCTTTCCAAAATGTGGCAAATCTGTGCAAGTGACTTGTTTACAGAGGTGTGCAGCAACTCTGTGAAGGCTCACTGTTTCTGTTCCTCCCCTGGGAGGCCATGATACTCTGAGAGGTAATCAATGCCCATCCCAGTACAGAGCTGACCACACGCAGGTACCTAATCCACACATGACCGACATGCGAGTGACTCATAGGCATCAGGAGTCTCTATTTTAGTTTTCGTGCCCGAGACAGGGTCTTAGCACAGGCTGGCCTCCAACGGGCACTCCTTCTGCATTGACTGGGTTACATGTGTACACCACCACGTCAGACTGCTTGCTGCTCTTTACACGAGAACCAAACGTCTATTTTGTCACCTATGTATTTTGTTTCGTAAATGACCTTGACTTCTGTTTGCTTTCCCCTATTTCTTCTGCTCCATCCTTAGCCTGATTTAGAGTGCTAGTCCTTACACTGATTCCCTGCCTCTAGTTTTGGGGCTTTGAAATCCATATTCCAACCCACTGCTAGATGATCTTTCTGAAACACAGACTCCATCTTCCCCTCCTAACCCTTCAACAGCCCCTCTGCTTGCAGGGAAAACACATGCTCCTTTAGCAGAGAGGCTGGGTCCCCGTTTAACTTCTTCTGCCTAGCTCTGCTCCATCCGCTGGGTGGATCTGGCTTATTGAACAACTTTCAGTCCTAGAAAAGGCCCAACTCTTTCTGCTTCCTCTACCTGGCCTCCCATCCTTTCCCATTGTCCTTTCTGTTTGGCTGAATAATCCTTCAGAACCCAGTTTCTGGAAAGTTTTTTTTTTTTTTAAACATGATTTCACATAGGCAAGAATGACTTCCAACTTCTAATTCTCCTGCCTCCGTCTCCCAAGTGCTAGGACTATAGACATGCCCAGTTGTATGCAGTGGTGAGGGTTGAATCTAGGGTTTCATGCATGCTCGGCATGCACTCTATCAGCTGAGCTGGACCTTGAGCTCCGGATCCTCTCGCGCTGCTGATACCACACTGGCAGTTTCTTTGGAAAGTTTACCATTGGGCTCGGAGGCCCTGCTGTGTATTCCTGAAATACCCATCAATTTCACTAGTTCTAGATTTTGGTCACATATGGTCTTTGGGTAGGTGAGGGGAACCTGGTTCACTGTCTTATCTGTCCAAATCTCTTTATTGGTCGAGACACATGTTCAGAGTCCCCTGCTAAGAATGCTTTCCAAGCCTGCCCATGTTCACTCTTGATAGAGGTAGCTGCCCATTTCTTTGCTCACCTGTTGTGACTGAACACATGATTCAAGTAAGCCTAACCGGGGTCCTCCCTTACAAATGTCCACTTTGTCACTATTATCTTGGGTCTTTGTTTCTTCCTTCCTATGCCCTGGCAGCAAGGGAAAACATCAGACAGGCTATAAGGCTTTCTCATCATTTCCACTGGACGGACACACACACACACTCTCTCTCTCTCTCTCTCTCTCTCTCTCTCTCTCTCTCTCTCTCTCTCTCTCTCTCTCTCAACTAAGATGTGGAAACATCCTACTTGCTTTTCTCCCCGAGGTGCCTCTGAGTGCCAGATGGAAGTGCACACACCTGGATGCTGAATGGAACTCACAGAGGACAACAACGGTACCCCAGGTGGGAGACGCTTTTCTTCTTAGTCACCCACCCTGCTATACAACCAAACCTGTGAGTGCTTTCGAGTCTAGTCTGCCATCATCTACTGCACAAACAAACTCGGTCCTTGGAAAGCAGCAGTTTAGCTCCCAGTGGACTAGCCATACATGCACTGTGGGCTGCCCTACGTCTACGGCGGTAAATAAGGAAGACCATCAAACTCTTAACTACACGAAAGCCCCAAGGAAGGTCATGTTCACCACATTTCCAGAGGTTTCTTGTGCCTAAAAATCAGCTCTAGGTCCCTCCCCCACCCTGCAGCTGACAGAAAGTTTAGAACCAAATTAATGCTTATCATAGTAACTACAGTAGTTCCTGTGGTTAGCATATTTGTTCCCCTGTCTTTCTCATGTTTTTCTATTTCTATCCTATATTATCGCGTTTTCCAAAATTCCACTGTGCCTCACATCCCAAGCACGATTTTCTCATCTCATTGGGATTCAGTCTCAGCATCATCACCACACACCTCCTCCTTTGTTTCTGACAATCTCTCTCCTCAGAGCCTGCTCTAGTTAGGGTTTTCAAGCAGGAGCCATTGTAGGTCCAGGCTCTTGGCTGAAGTTCTGAGTCACTTCAGGGACAGAAAATGGGACTGCTCATAAGGAGTCCCCTCCCTCAGGTGGCTAATATCAGAGTTAAAGATGAACTCCAAAGCTCTGATTTAAGGTGAGACACAAATTTGTTAATAGTCACAAGTAAATCTATCTTTCTGAAAGGGAGGAGGGGAGGGAAGGAAGGAAGGGAGGGAGGGAGGGAGAAAAGGAGAGGAGGGAGTGGAGGGAGAAAAGAAAGAAGGGGAGGGAGAGAGAGACAGTCAGAGAGAAAATCCACACTCTAGAAAAAGCACTGGAAACATACTGGATTAAAATAATCACTAGATTTGTACTAGATTTAAAAAGTACCATTCACTTATGAGAGGTAATTTATGGAGGTAAATTCATTTTTATAGTTCATCTATGTATGGCCAAGAATTAATCTCAGGTTATCTTGCCAAGGAAGAAGAACTCATTTGACCCAAGGACCTAAGATGTAGGTCTCATTAGACTAATGTAGTTTGCCAAGTTCCGAAGTATACAGGGCAAGCAGCTCAGTTATTCTTGTACACAAATGCAAGGGCTTCAGGAAGAGCACAGTGATAAGCAGAGAACAGAATGATCTCTGGCTCTTGTTTATGTTTTGGTACTGAGGATGGAACCTAGGATCTTCCTGCATGCTAAGCAGTGCCCCTACCAATGAGCTAGGCCACTGGCCCTGACTCTTAAAGTTCAGGTTTCTACTAAGTTTGAAATTTATCTTTGGATGACAACTTTTCTCTCTTTGGGCAAAGGCAAAGCTACAAACCATCTGCTACTGTTTTGGACATAGAATCTGGCTATATAGTCCAGGCTGCCCTTGACTTTATCATCCGCCTACCTTAGCCTCCTGAGTGCTGGACATAGAATCTGGCTATATAGTCCAGGCTGCCCTTTACTTTATCATCCGCCTGCCTTAGCCTCCTGAGTGCTGGCATTACAGGCAGGCACAGCTGCTCCCAGCAACTAGTATTAACTTTGTAGTGCTTCTGATTGGTAAATCAGAATACAGTTCAAGTTAAGAACCATTATATTAAGTAAGAACCATTATATTAAGTCCCAATCACCTACTAGTTGTTATTCTACACTTTCTGTTTATTGGTATAGATTAGTTCCTCAAGTTTTATTTCCATGAGAAAAGAGCTTTATACTATTTATTTTAGGTTTCATTACCCTACAGACTTTTCTAGATGTTGAAAGAAAAAAAATGAAGGTTAAACTGTAGTATTATGCATAAGGTGGGAGATCTAGAGGGCGCCCAAGGTCGCCTTGCCTACGATGGCACAAAAGGTTGGGATTTGCCATAGAAAAGTAAAAAAAAACCCAACACAGTTCAAAGCTCACTGTGGCTGGAAGAGCTTGGTTGATCACAATTACATTAAGCCTGTTTTCTTCATCTATGGTGGTAGATATTGATAGAGTTCCTTGAGGTCCCCAGAACTGGCAATATAGGAATATAAACTCTTGCTATTTTGAAAGCAGCCAGGATACTGGTTTATTTATTTTTTTTCTAGCCTAGTATCACTGCCAGGGCCCTCTAGGTTGAAGTTGGACCACCACATCTTATCATTTAGTAGTGGTGCTTAAATTGAGCCTTAATTGTCTGAAATAAATTAAGATGGCACAAAGCATTAGACATGTCCTAAAGGAGCTGAGCACCAGGGTTAGGTGGTCACACAGTGGGCCACCTATCAGTGTTAGGTGGTCTTACAGTGGGCCACCTATGGGAGAAGTGGTTTCAGCTGCAGTAGATATTGAGCAGATTAAACAAGAAAAGCCACAAGGCACTTTCCCTCTTTTGGAGAGTTTCTGGGGCACATGCAGGAGGGAATTTCATCCTCACCAGCTTGTCTCCTTAACTGCATTCTCAGCTCTTGGCACATAGCCTGGCATATTAGTGCTTTGTACAAGTGTGTTGAATCAGACTGTCTGAGATACAGTGGAGGCCTTAATCTAAACAGCTGGGGTGGGAGAGGGGCATGGAGGAAAACATTTTAAGAACAAGGCCCTGCCTGAAAGTAAGTCATTCATGGCCACAGCCATCCTGAACGTAGGATGAGGGTCCAGCCCCGAAGAGAATGGGCTGAGGGCAGGGAGGCCCAGGGGAACCCTGTTAGTATGGACTCCACAGGTATCCCAGATTGTACTGCCATACATAGCATCCAGCTAGGAGTCTAGACTGGGCAGGAGAGCCTGGGACCAGAGTGGTCAACCAGTCCACACAGGGGCCGGATGGTCCTGGGCCATCTAAAGCAGAGGCCAGGATGCTTAGGGCCTGCCCTCAGGGGCCAGTGGAACTGAGAGATCACAGTTGTGAGAGGAGGGGAAACAGGAAGCAAGAGAGGAGTGCAGATGAGCTCATCCAGCAGTCAGGGCAGCAGGGGCCAGTGTGCCCGGCAGGAGGAGGTGCCGGGCCAAGTGCAATGGAGAAAGGATCTGCTGTGGACGTCCTGATGAGGCTGAGAGATGGGTCTCCCGCTCAGCAGTGCAGAGCAGTGCATGGCTGTGCAAGGGCAAGGGACAGGGAGAGCTGGGTGCTATGAGTGGAGCAGCAGCGGCGGCAGCGGTGGTGGTGGTGGTGGCGGCGGCGGTGGCAGCAGCAGCAGCAGCAGGGAAGGCAGAAAGCCCTTGGAAGTGGCCTGAGGTAATGCAGAGGGATCTGAGGAGCCCTGCAGCCAGCATACTGCTAGAGACATTACTACCAGCAGAAAACGACGTTCAGGTGAAGACCAGTGTGGAACCCAAGGAGAGGATGTCGAAGACCAGGACCAGGATTGAGACTTTGCCTCTAGCCACCCCTGGCCAGAAGATTTTTCCAATCCCTAGTAAGGAGGGATTAGTAGTTAAACAAAGATCAATCTGCGTTACACATCATCATATTTAGTTCTATATAGGTCCAAGTTAACCTTTAAGTAAACTAGTGTTTACCCTATTATTGTACTCCTCCCTAGCCCCTAACCAGATCCTATTGTGATTTCCAAAGTTCTGAGTTCAAGAACCCAACTTGGTGCTATAATGGAAATGGATAAAGCTAGTGGCCATGGGTTAGAAACTGAGCCATCAAGGCCCAGCTCACACAGACTGTAAATCTAATGATTTAGGGACGGCTATGAGACCAAGTCTCATGCAGTGACCTCTCAACAGAGATTTTCCCTGCCTGGGACAAGTATATAAGCCTCCTCCTGCTGAAGCAGAACCTGCTCCACCAGGGGCATTTCTCCATATCTCAGCAGGTGGTATACCCGATTCTAGTCTAAGTGATGACAGGCGAGGGGTATAGATCCATCTAAAAATGGCACATCTGAGTCCTAAGAGTCCCCACCAGCCTGTCCTGTAACTTCCTCTGATGTCTATCATTCCCAAGTCCCTTTCCTTGTGCTTTAAGACCCCCTTCTACTTGGCTTATGCTCAGACATGAAAAGTTAGCTCGTCAGCATTTCTGTTTTCCTTGTGCATGCTAAGCATGTGCTCACCTTACCGCTGAGCTACAATGATGTCAATCCCTATATGAAGTCTTCAGCTTTATCTTTCTCAAGCTCCATCATTGCTATTGCTTCCCACAGAAGACTTGGTTACAAATCATTAAATCAATCATCTTTGTACTAGCTCCTTTTTGAGTCCTCTCTAAGTTCTTCACTTCTCTCCTCAGGAAAGGAAACAGCAGAGGCTGAGAGCTGCCTGGGCCCCTAATCCCTGCTTCGCCTAACCCTGGGTGAAAGCACTCACAATTAATTGCATTAAGCTACGGCTGTTTCACATCCAGACCTCAGGATCAGTTTCTCACAAATGGTCAATGGAAGATATTGGCAGATGCTCTACTGGTCCAGCATGGACTGTACCAGGAGATCAGGGGTGGGCTGCTGTGATAACAAACTGTCAGAGCCTCATCCTGAGGTTGGGCAAGTGTAGGATTTCTGGTAGGCATAGACCCAAATGGGTACTTCATTGAGCTTCTGATTATAAGCGGCAGAAGAGAACAATGTGCTTTTTAAATGCATGCTGTGTGCGCTGAGTTCAGTGACTGATCAGTTTATATCCTAGACTGTTGACTCAGGCAGTCTTGAGAACTGAAATTTTCCCGTGGCTTAGAAAATTATTTCCGCGACCCAAAACTTTCTGGTGGCATTTTGTATTTTAGAATCTGAGCTTATCAGCATGCAGGCAAGATGGAGTGGGTTCAGGGTGGCTTGGACATTACCTGAGGCTCCACGTCCAGTATTGCAATCAGCCCCTGCTCATGGATTTTCCGAATGGTCTCCAGTTTTGTCCCGTACATTGCATCCTCGTGGCTGCCGTACTCCAAGTACTCATTATTTGAGATGTCTTGCATCATTTGGTCATGAGATACAAAGTAGTAATTCTTGCCATTTTCTTCATCTTTCTTTGGAGGTCTGGTTGTATCTGTAAAGTTCCATTCATGAGAGGTTTAAATTATACTCCCAATGGACTTACTCAACTCAATCACTCTGTGTGTGTGTGTGTGTGTGTGTGTGTGTGTGTGTGTGTGTGTGTGCACGCGCGCGCTCTAAGATCCAGGCCTCTCTGTATATTAGGCAAGCACTCTACCACTGAGCTGTAAACTTAGCTCCTCAATTGTTTCTGAAAAGCTGATTAAACCAGGTATGATAGCACAGAGTTGCAATCCCATCACTTCAGAGGTGGCAACAGAAGGATTACAAATCCAAGGTCAGCCTGGGATACAAGAGACCTTGTCTCAAAAGGAAAAAAAAAAGCTGGTGATTCTTTAGAGTGTCTCATATCCTCTGTGTCCATCTCCAGTAATGTGAAGAATCAATTTAAAAACCGTATTTATCTGTGTACAGCAGCAGATCAGATTTCTTTGGTTGGTTTGTTGTTTGGTAAATATTTCAGTGTTGTGAGATGTATTCCACACTGCCCTGGGAGAAAAGACATGAAGTGACTGTGATGTTTTTGGAATGAAAAATGGCCCTGATAGAGTCAGGTGGCACTGTTTGGGGAGTTTGAGCCTTGCTAGAGGAAATATGTCACTTGGGACAGAATTTGAGAGTTTGCTCTCTCTGCTTTGTGTCTGAGGCTGGAAATGTGATCTTTCAGCTTCTTGCTCCTGTTGCTGTGTCTGCCCTGCTATGATGGACTCTCACTCCCCTGGAACTGTAAGACAAAACGAACTTTTTTCTCTAATTTACCCTGGTAATAGTATTTTATCACAATGACAGAAAAATAACTAATAGGGTGACGAAAGATTAACATAACTCAGTATCCCTTAGCTTACTTGGGTCCCATGCAGAAGGAAGAAAGAATGAAAGAATGTATAACTACATGTGGCTATTTACAGTTAAATGAATGAGTGAAATGGCTCAGTTTCTTCATCTTACTAGCCACATTTCAATGGCTGAAGAGCCACAAAGGACTACTCTATTGGACAGTTCAGATACTGAAACTTCTAGACAGTGTTAGTCCATACCACTTCACAAATGAGAATGTTGGTTGGAATAGAGTAAAAGGCATACCACACTGAAAACATAATGGCCTTAAAGAGGTGTGGCTCTGATTAGTATAGAAGAACTACATCAAAAGGTGAACCGGTTTATAGGCCAAATGGTCCTTCAGGGATTTGTTTTTCATTTTTGAGACAAGGTTTTATTTTGTAGCCCTGGCTAGCCTGGTTCTTGGTATGTCGCTCTCGCTGGACTCGAACCTGTAGCCATCCTGGCTTCTCTCTGTCTTCCTAGCTGCCGTGAGGGGTTTTGCTCCGCTCTAAGCTCTTGCCGTCACGGTATTCTGTCTCATCACAGACCCCCAGCAATGGAGCAAGCCAGCCACCCATGGACTGACATCTCTGAACTGTGAGCCCCAAATCACTTTGTTCCTTTTGCTTTTTTTCAGCAAAAGTGTAACACGACTGGACACAAACACACACTTTTTGTCTTTTCTCCCTGCTTTTGTTCTCTCAACTTTCAACTTCCTCCCTTCGGTATTGCTTCCTCCCTTCCTTGATAAAGACAAATTTATGTTACTCTTTGCTGAAAACACGGGCCAAAGTCAACTTAAAGAGGATGCTTTCTCTAGTTACATCAAAAGCTGAAGTTGGCATACCTCATCTTCAGTTATCTCAGGGAATATTATATATGACATCAGGTAATGTACAGTACATGTACATCCAAATATTTAAGAGACTAGACATGGTTGATGTCATCAAAGGTAAGCTTTAAAACTAAGTTACTTAGCTGGATAGCGGTGGCACATGCCTTTAATCCCAGCACTCTGGAGGCAGAAGCAGGAGGATCTCTGTGAGTTTAAGGCCAGCCTAATCTACAAAGCGAGTTCCAGGACAGCCAAGGCTGTTACACAGAGAGACCCTGTCTCAAAACAAAACAAAACAAAACAAAACAAAACAAAACAAAATAAAACAAAACAAACTGAACCAAACCAAACCAAACTAACAAAAAACTAAGCTACTTAACCAGACATTATTCTGGGAAGTTCAACTGCTATGTGATCAAGATGAAACTAAACATTACCTAAATGTAATGTCCTCATGATACAGGTGTGAGAACTGAAAGCACATTTCAAAATGTTTGACTAGAAAATTGCAGCAGCACCAATTGCAATACCCAGTGAGCTTTTCTTGTGCTAATTCATGAATTCTGAAGGCCCCTGGCTCGGAAGTGTACAGTGACCTTGCTTCAGGAAGGCTTCTGAACACTCAGCAGGAAGGAACCAGTCTTGACATTTTCTTCTGTTGCTCTTGTTTGGTTCTGAGTTTTTGGGAGGCATGATCTTGAAATGTAGCCCTGGCTGGCCTCGCACCTGCAGGGGTTCTGCTGTCTCTGCCTCTTTTGTGCTGGATTATAGGGATGTCCTCTCCTGTAGCTCTAGAGTCATTCATTCTCTGCCCACCCTGAACAAAGACTTAACTTCTGGATAGTGTTTGGAATTGAAATGTTAACCTTTAGAATAATGCTATGAACAATCCAATGATGGGTCTGATAGCTATGACTTAGCCACCATCTGCTTCACACACATCCTCTTTTTTTTTTTTCCCCCCCGAGACAGGGTTTCTCTGTGTAGCTTTGCGCCTTTCCTGGGACTCACTTGGTAGCCCAGGCTGGCCTCGAACTCACAGAGATCCGCCTGCCTCTGCCTCCCGAGTGCTGGGATTAAAGGCGTGCGCCACCACCGCCTGGCCACACACATCCTCTTACACCCCTTTACAACCATGGGATTACTTCACTTCACAGTTGAGGGAATGAAAGAGGGCAAGAGGTTGACAGTATGAACTAGACAAGTAAGGGTGATTGAAAAATATTACAGATTTGAACTCCTTATACTAAACAACAGATAGTTCATTGACTGGGTTTTAAAAGTGTTAAGAAGCCAATGATGTAGATGATGATTGACGGAAACATGGTTGTATCAGAGAAAATTATCAAACAATTAAAGCTTATGTTTTAAAAGAATCATTCATCTAGATAATGTTTCTGACATACTGTTGGAAACATCAGGTTACAAACAACATGGATAAGACTAATGCTCTACCCCACTGTGCACATGTTTACATTAAGAGAAGCCCAGAAGGGGTCACAACAAACATTCATGGTGCTTATTATTTGGAGAATGAGCTTGAAATTACCTTATTTTCTTCAGTGTTCTTATTTTGGATTTTACAAATTTCCCATAGTACACAGTTATTTATATAATTAGACAAATATGCATATTACAATGATAAGAACATGATAGGGTAAAAAGAATTCAGATTGATCCATTGCTTACGTGGAATAGGATACGCAAACCGGTCTGGGTGCTTTGTGATGAGGGTGTTTTTTATGTGTCTTCTCCCAACACCATGTGCACCTACGCAATTTTTGAAAAGAATGGCAAAATTAACAACTAGTAATAATATTTGTAAAATATTTTGGAGGTGAGAATCAGCAAGCCACTGACACAGCTAAACTTACCTAATAAGACTAGTGTTTTCCTTTTGAATGCTGGCAGTTTGACTACTTCTTCATATGTGACAAGGTCTAATTGATCAAACACTAAAATGCAAAGATTTAGAAGAAAGGTAAGTTTATGGAATGGACATCTCATGTAGGTAAATTATAATTTTATTGGAAAAACTGTTATAATAACACCATGAATCCTGCTTATGAAATGTAGCTTACATGTGATTTAATTCAAAGTGCCATTATGGGAGAAAGTTTACTTTTTAAGCCCATGAAAATGCACTTGAGAACCAGAAAGAACCAAAGAAATGATGAGTCCATGCATGAAAGACCAATTCTAAAGGCTACCTCATTTGTTTTTCATGCAGTATTCCAACAAATCATTTGGATTCACTCAGAACCACATGCTGTTCATATTTTCACATATTAAAAAGAAAGAGTCTTTGGGCAGCAACCAACACAAGTGGATCATGGGTGCAAGTGAAGCTAAGTGAGTGAGGGCCAGCACTTCCAGAGATGGCTGAGAAATGCATGGTCACCCAGTTTTTATCTAATGTTATTGCTTTTATTACTTCTTAAGAATTGATGAAGGCGGCATGTTCAAAGCCAGGTTCTGGAAGGATTTTTATAAGCTTTTAATTGAAGATTTCACAAATTTTCCTGTAACTTAGGTCTTGGGAAGGCATGGGTTTTAAGCAGGGAAACATGCATTCCTGGCCCAGAAACCATGTCAGCCATTAATTATATGGGAAGCTATGTGATAAATCAGCATGGACAGGATGGAAAGAATCATGGAGAGTCTGAGCTTAGAAACCTTTGAGAAAGGGCAGTTCTTTAATTATTATAGACAGAGAAATACCTTAAAAATATATTTTAGAAACGTGCTTCTCAACAACACTATGATGAGAACAATTTCAAGCAATAGGGGAAGTTATCACAGTGAATGATCATTGCTATTGAAAGGGTCTGATTCTCACACATGTTTGAAAATTCTCATGAGAAGGCTGAAGTCAGAGATCCGTGTTTCCTGTAAACTACCCACCCATGGTCATACCCAACTAATATCAAGTACACAGTGAAGTTTCCTCTTAAAATATTGAGTTCTCCAAGGATTTCAGAGGGGGTGAATAATTCAGTGAAATGGACCCCATGGTTGAATCATGCAGAGAGCTTCTGCTCCCTGAAATAATATGGCCAAATTATCTTGAGAATCAGCTCAGTCCTTAACATTTGTGATCTGCACAGTAGCAAAGAACCTTATGATGCAAAATAAGATACCATGGAATGTAATAGATCACAAATACATAAATGAATGAAAAGCATCATTCTCAAAATATATAGAGAAAGAAATACAATATATAAAATAAAGGTTAGTGCATATTAATTGGTCTTTGTGCATTTGCTTTCTTTTGAAAACTTGATTCTACAAAAGTTGAGTAAAAAAAATCTTTAGACCATATTCTGTAGCAATAGCTTATACTGGGGAAATGTCTGCAGAATGGCATGGTCACAGAATTAAAATGAACACGAGACTCCCCGTGGGAGAGCTAGTTTGCTGTGCTACAGTGGTAATGGAGTGATGAGAACTGCAGAAATAAAAGCAGGGTGCTTATGGCATTGCTTTCTGTACCTACTGCCTTGAATAATATTTCCATCAACGAAAAGTGTGCTTATGGGAAGAAGTGCATCGGCAAATTGATGTGTTTTAAGCTATACAAACCATCAAGTGCTTCATGAAAGAGCAAAGATGATTTTTCTGAAAAGTTTTCTGGAAGTAAGACACATCCCTCTACCTCTATAGAGCCCTAACTTGAGTCTTGATTATCTATGCCTTTGTCGTTTTCTAAAAGTACACGAGTTAGGGATTAACAACCAACATACTACAAACAAATGAACAGATAGGTTAAACATTAGAATCTTAGCCATGAATGAGTAGCATGAAGAGGTTACTCTGGTCTAAATTAAATTGCCATGTAGCCATAGGGTTGCAAAGCAAAGCAAAACAGGATATTTGAAAACAAGAGATACAAGGGATATTAGAAGAACACTTAAAGACTGAACTTTGAAAGGGTTGAAATTGCTTGCTGATTAAAGAAAAAGGACTTAAAAATGAAATCATCACAAACACAGGCATAGTCATTCATCAGGTTACTTACATGCACAGAGGCCATTGGGAGTGAGACAGCATGAAAAATGTACAGGGTCATTGAAATATGACTTCTCATAGATTAGTAAAATAAAAGTACAATAGGCACAAAATAAACTTTATCATGCAATATTTTAAACACAAGGTAAATAAACCACATTAAGAAACAAACTCATTTTAATACAAATTCAATCATACCCTTATATAAAAGCCAGTGGATTTTATGTGCTAGCATGTGTATAGAAATTTTATGTGGGAATGATAAGAAACTCTTTTTAGAGAGAATAAATATAGGGGCCTTTCACTTTTCACTTTGTGCATTTCTGTACCATCTGCAATTTCTAGCTATGTGTGACTATTAGTTTGTTATTATCATATTTTGTGATTCTGGGGATCAAACTCAGAGTCTTGCCTTGCACATGCTAATAAAATGCCCTATCACCAAGCTACACCTCCAGCCCTACTTTTGTTATTAAAAAAAAGCCAATGTCAGTGAGGTTATAGGCCACTTTTCTTCAGGATAGTTTAAAAAAGCTAATTACTAGTTTGTAGTATTAAGCATAATTTAAACACAACTATGAACGCTACTCCAGAAATCCTCTTAAGTGCATATGTACCCACATAAGCAGGACATTAAATACCACTGTTCTGATGTCTCACATTAAAAAAAATGAATACAGACTTTCTAATTTGTAAAAAAGTTTAAATCAATAACTTGAATTAAAAGTGACTTTTTAAAAAAGGTGTTTTGCCTGCATATAAGTCTGTGTGAGGGTGTCAGATCCTATAGTTACAGACATTTGTGCCATGTGGGTGCTAGGAATTGAACCCGGGTCCTCTGGAAGAGCAGTCAGCTCTTAACCACTGAGCCATCTCTCCAGCCCCCTAAAAGTGACTTCTTGAAGTCTTGGCTTAGGAAGCTCAGTGCATCTAGAGCACAGTTCTAGCAGGATGACAATGCTGTTTGCATCAGATGCATGTGGCCAAAAGGTCTCATGAGTTTGCAGAATTTGGTGTAAATACTACACATACCACAATCCAATTCATTCCCAAGAATCCAGAAATATTTCCTGGCATACTTTGTTTATATTTCTCTGATTTCCTGGTAAGCTACTTCACATTTCAGGCACTTAAGTATTTAAGCAACTATTTGAAAAAAAAAAAAAAGCAAGCTGTTAACACTGAATCTTTGCCTCTGTCTTTCAAGTAGCTTCAAATACTGAAAAACAACCAACCAACCAACCAACCAACCAAAACAACAAACAAACCCCCAACCTAACTCCAGTTAAGAATGAATTCCAACTAGTGGCACTGGTTCAGAGAGGATACTGTATGTCTGTAGTGGCCACACAGCTAATGTGGTTGAATGAAGGCAACCAGTCAAAACAGCAGGGGTTTATGGGTATGGGGGGGTACTAGGGAATGAAATGTTCATCCAAAAGGGATATCAGCAACCCATAGACCCTAATAAAGGAAGTGACTTAGTGAGGCTGCATTCACTATTTTGCCAAGAGATGTCTAAAACCCAAAGTTTTATGTTATATAACCTGATTTTCAAATGTGGTATCATAAAATTATTTAAATATTGTGTATGAATAAAATTTATTTATGCCACTGTATTATGTAAGATGTAGGCTGCATAGTTTGAGCAGAATTCTGCTTTAACTAGACATGTGGATTTTCCTGGTGACAGAAATAATAGATTTTAATGTTATTATTGCCATTCTTGGTGCTGTTGACAAAGTCTATCCTTTATTCTACTTGAAGATACAAATAATTTCCAACTTTGATGAAAAAATTTAGGGCTTGTCATCAATGTATGATGAATTTTCAAAGGCTTTGGACGGGTAACAAAACCCATCACCTTATTTTGAATCATTGCACAACATAGGAAGAACAGAGTGTGCTGTATTTTATGGCCAGTTTCTGAAAGAAATCCTTGAGAAATACAGTTTGATTTGTGAGTATCTGGCTAGTTGTTGGTATCAAAGAATACACTATTTCCATGTTTTCACAGCAACTGCCTTACCTAAATGGAGGCCAACAGTATTTTACGTAACTCTTTACATGGGCAATAGAGTAATTTAGGAGGCAACCTCAGTCTAGCCAAAGCAGACAGCTGTCTCCTGACAGCCTCATCTCTGGGGTGCTAAGCAAAGGGTTCTGGACCTTAGGAGAAACAAGATGGAAACGTTCGTTGATAAAGTAGAGGAACCCTGAAGAGATGGTGACAGAAAGGAATACTAGGCTTAGTTAGGCAAGTATATTGCAGACAGGTCAGGATAAAAGCTGGTCACCTCCTCCTAAGAGAGAAATTAATGAGAACTCATGACTCTGCAGGGGAAGGAACCCTGACAGCAATGTTCAGACTAGAGACTCACAGCTAAGCAGAAGCGCAGAGGTTTAGAAAGAAACTTAAGTGGCTATGCAAGCACCTTCCTTCCAAGCTGCTCAGGCAGATAAACATGGACAGGTAGGACAATCCCTCAAGCATGACTAGGACTGCTCGGCTGCCTAGAAGAGGCCAATGGTTAGGAGAATACTAAGGGCAACAAAAAGTGGTGTTCCTCTGTCCCCTGTGTAGTTAAGGTTACTTTTCCTCAATCTGAGTTTATGAGAACTTTGGCACATGGTTTGGGATAGGGGATGTCAGGCCAAAGGATGGAGAAGAAAACAATTGTATCCCATTGTCTAAGTCAAGGATTCAACCTGGATAGGCAGTGTTTCTCAGAGAGCTACAGCCCGAGACATGGAGCACTGAAAGATTACTCAGATTTCCCACAAGGGTACCTGTTGCCAGACTGAGTGACGAATCCACTGAGGTGTACAGTTAAGGACTGCCTTGACTGGCTAACCTGCTTGCCTGGTTTGAAGGCATCAGTGAGCTAAGTGAGCAAGTCATACACTTCCTCTGGGTGGGCTAATGACCCTGTCTCAGGCCGTCGATTCGGTTGATAGTCCCATTTGCAGGAATAGTGGACACTGCCTACTGGGAATCCAAATGGGCATGATGGAAGAAGCACAGCGATGCCCCAGTGCTCAAGAAAGAAAACATGAACCACACAAAATGAGAACCACTGTCAGATTGGATGCTGCTTCTCCAGCAAAATTCTTCAACAAATGATTTGACTAAGTCTTTGTCAACAGTTGGAGAAGTCACGTTTTCTGATCAATTCACTTAATTATCCTCATAGAATATTGGCAAATTGAATACTGATGTCTACATGCCTTCCAGCTAGTAGAATATAAAACTAATGACATATTAGCAGATTTACCCAGCTATTTCTTTGCTTTCCTAGGTTTAAATTGAGTGTCATCAGTATCATTTAACACTATACAAATGACAAGGTGAGCTAGATAATTTCCTCTTTCATTCATGCTGGGGCTGGAACCCAGGGCCTTTCACATGCTAGTCAAGCATGTCACTACTGAGCTCCATCCCCAGCTGATTAATTTTTTTTGTATTTAACTAATGTGATTTCAATTTAACTAATCTCCTTGTGAGCTGGCTCGATCGTGTTAGACTGATGGAAGCAGAGAGGAGGTAACTAAGGAGACAGCAAGAAGTGCTGATGTCTCAGGAAGAGCTAGCTTCTGTTCATGCTGTGCACTTTTTCAGACAGTGCTACTTGAACATAGTGGTTGCTAGAGTCTGTTTAGATACTCTGCATAAAGGGATACTATTCCCTTTATGAAAGCAACACACACGCCATTGTGAGGCTACTGCACTGTGGGAGTCCATGGGAAAGAAAAAATGATACTTTGAATTGGGAATAGGATTGCACACAGTGTAACTGGTGGGAAGGGAAAGAGCCCTCATCTAATTGAGCCATTTCAACTTAACCCACGTGGGCATTCACATCCATTCTGTATACACAGCATTTCATAAATGCTTACATTTAATTTCTGATTGAGAAATAAGAATTCAGAAGTCATAAATAATTTTCCTGGTGAATGTTGATGCATGCTAGAACACTGCACAAAGAAAGCTGCATTCTAGATTTCTCAGAAGTACACTGAATTGTGCATGAATGACTGCAGTCATTTGACTGTTTTGACCATATGGTTGATATTTTGGAGTTATTTCTGAAAATTTGGGAACTAATCTACTGCCAACCTTTAATTTCTCAGGAACAGTCCATTATAAAAGGAGTCACATTGAGAAGTCACTGAAATTTAATATACTACCACATATTTTCTTTCAGCTTAAATGACATCCTACGAGTCTTCTGGGAATTCAAGTGCAATAACAGATCATACTTTCTTGGTATGCATTTTGGTTTTTCACACAACAGTGAACCCTGTGATTTAATTGAACCCCAGCTTCCACACAGACAAAGGGAAGGGAAGGTAATGAGGGCCTAGGTAATGTCCTTGTGTTTTTTAAGAACTTCATTAAAGTACAATGAGGGCAGGCAACAGTCACAGAAGCTGACTATCTCAAGTTAGTATCCATGTCACCTGTGCCGTTCAAAGCAGCTACAGAACCCACTGCAGCCAAGTCCTTCTGTGCACCTTTGTCCTTAAGATCCAAGAGCCAAGAGGAACTGGGAGGGACGGTCCTCCTCTCAAGGCCAATCTCAGCCAGAGAGGAGAGAACCCTAGGGACTCAACACACCCCTGAGCATTTGTTTCTCAATGTCGACTTCCTCTCATCATAGAGGATACTACCTCCAAACAGCACCTTCATCCTATAAAGTAGAGCTCTGCCAAGTAACTGGTAGAAGGCAGGGGTTCTTAAGGCATCTGCAAGTTGGTCAAGGTCTCATAGGATACAACGTTCTGGAACAAGAACTCTGAAGACCAAACGTAAATGGTGTATTTGCTTAGGTCTTGGAGCTGTTGGACTCGGTCTCAGAAACAGACATGCTTTTCCTACCTGCATTGTGCTTTGCCAAATATTTATCTTTGTACTGCTTCTTTTTCTTGCCAAACCAAGTACAGCTGGCCTGCTGCTCTTGTTTGGTCTTCTCCATGGCAATGCAAGCTACTCGCCTAGTACAAAGAAAGGAAGAAAGAAAGAAAAGAATCCAACAAAGTTAATGCCTAGTTTTATGCTGAGAAGAGAACAAGTCATTTGAAAGCTACATAAACAGCAAGAATATCCTCCTCAGTCCTTGAAATCACCAACATAAAGGCTGTTCTTTGGCTTTCATGACAAATTTCCTAGAAATGCTTTAAAACTACAGGCTCATATTAAAATTGCTTTGTGTTCCTTGAGCCCACATTAACTGATAATAAGGGTCAGAAGTTTCACCATGTGCTTATGAGATTCAGGATCAAGACAGGCCTGTTTTGAGTGCTTAGTATTTAGTGTTAGGCATGTTTCTAGGAATTTTCCATGTATCAGCTCAGGTAATCTTTCTGACACATTGCATAGAAATTCGGAAAGTTTATAGTTTTTCTCTTTCATATTTCATTATATTAGAAATGATTTTTGGTTATCATGTGAAGTAGGGGTCCAGTCTCTTTTGTTTCCTTTATGGATACTCAACTGTCCTAGCAGGATATACTGAAAAAAAGTAAGACCATTCCTCACTGCTGTGCAATGCTATTTGTTACATAGCAAGTACCTATTTTGGTATGGGAGTTCTTCAGGATATGGTCTCTTTAGTTGGTCTATCTGAGCATCTCTGAATTACTATACCTTTGTGGCTTTTGGTATTTGATTGAGTAAGATCTTGGTCCTTGTTCAAGATATCCTGGCTATCCCTGAACTTGTGCATTTCCAGGCAAACTTTAAAGATAATTTATGTATGCATGAATGTATGTATGTATGAATGAGTTGGGTGTTGGGTGTCCTCCTTGTCACTCTCCACCTAGTCCTTTGAGGCAGAGTCTCTCCCTGAACCTGATGCTCATGTTTTCTCAGCTAGGCTGGAAATCAGCAAGTCTCAGTGTTCCTCCTGTATTTACTTTCCTAGGAGCTAGGGTTACACCTGGTTTGCTATGTGGGTCCTGAGATCTGAACTCTGGGAGTCACGACTGCATAGCTAGTCCTCTTAATTACTCATGCAGTCATCTCTTTAACCTCTCCATGTAAACTTTAAAGTTAGTGTGTCAATTTCAAAACTTGGAATTTTGATTGAGATTGCATTGGTACAATTAATGCAGGAGGGATAGACATCTTTACAATATTGAGTTTTATAGTCCATGAATACAATGTTTGTTCTGTCTCCTTTTTTTGTCTTTGTTTTTTTCCAGAGAGGGTTTCTCTGTGTAGTTTTGGTGCCTGTTCTGGATCTCGCTCTGTAGACCAGGCTGGCCTCGAACTCACAGAGATCAGCCTGGCTCTGCCTCCCGAGTGCTGGGATTAAAGGCACGCACCACCACTGCCTGGCTTGTTTGTCTTCTTTAATGCCTTAATAAATTTTATTTTATTTTGTTTGAGACAGGTTCTCGTGTATCTCAGGTGGCCTCAGAGTCTTTGAAGGATAATTTTGAACTCCTGATGCTCTTGCCTGCACCTCTAAGTGCTGGGATTGCAAATGTGCCCCACCATGCCATTTTTTCCTTGTTCTTAAAAACAAGGCATCAAAGTCACTATGGAAATGAGGCTAGCTTTGAATTGATCCTCTTGCCTCCTCCTTCCCAAATTCCAGGATTTCAAGCATGAACCACTACTCCTGGTTCAAAACTCCCTCTAAGGCCTTGTACATGCTAGGCAAGCATTCTACCACTGAGCTACATATCCAGTCTTGTTTTAATAAATTAGAAACCAGTTATTTATCCTGTGGTTTCAGGAGAGTCTAAGCTTTTATTTTCAATTTTGAAAGAAGGTTTCTGTAGCCCAGACTGACCTGGACCTCACTATGTAAATTAGGTTAGGCTTGAACTCCTGGAAATTTTTCTCTTTAGCTCACAATAGCTAAATAGGGATTCAGATGGGTACCAGAATACCTGACTGACTGAATTGTTTTTCACATTGTGAGGAAGGGTTCCTGACAGATTCTCCATCTTTGTTAAGCCTTAGGTCTTACTCTTGGTTCTCTGGCATAATAGCAAATGCCTTCCTTCTTGGTAAGATGAGGCACTTGGTACTCTAAGATTTTGCTTATGGCTCTGATGAAAGGATCTCATAGAAGAACTGGCTGCTGAGTTCCCTGGTACCCTTTGAGCTATTTAGTGCTTTCAAGCTCACTAAAACAAAACAAAACAAAACAAAACAAAACAAAAACCCTTTCACTGTCTGCAGCTTTTTTTTTTCCTTTGAAGCAAGAAGATTGATCTGAAGAGCCTAGACCTCAGCAGAGCCAAGAAGCGAACCATCTTTTTCCACTGTGGCTTCTCCAGATTCCTGCAGAGGACTAAGAGCTCATGATTTATATAGCTGCTCTAAGTAGGAGGAAGCTTGGGATCTACATAATTACTGTTTTTCTTTCCTTAAAATTTGTTTCCAATACATTCTCCTGTATCCCAGGATGTCCTCAAACTCTATGTAACTAAAGATGACTTTGAGCTTCTGATCATCCCATCTAAGCCTCCCAAGTGCTGGATTACAGGCCTGCACCACCACATCTGGTTTACTCGGTGCTGGGAATCAAACCCAGGGCTTCACCACGTGAGCTACTACATTCCCAGCGCACACATGATTATTCTGAATAAATGCTCATAATATATGGCAGCTCTCTAGAAGACATTTTATGATATGTATCATTCACAGCAGCAGCATCAAGAAGACTTAGAAATGGTTTTCCTCCTGCTTATGCTAAACTGTCTGCAGACAATCAGACTTAAAGACAAGCCAGAGAGCAGGCTGCTGCTTCTCTGTTTGGGCCCCCAGCTCTCCATGTGGAACATGGTAGCACCTGAAGTCCTCATCCACTCCAACATTCTAAATTTAAGAATAGTTTTGGGAAACATGAGATAGGTGAAAGAGGCAATCAAGCCAAAAGATTAACCAAGAAAACTCTTAAATAGTGAGAAAGACTGGTGAAAAAGCAGAAATATTTTTGATTACTTCTAACTAAGTTCAAGTATTTTTGGGGGGTACAGGTTAGGGGGTGGCAGAATTCCAGTTTTTGGCAAGTTATGTTTTGTTACACAAAACAAAACCCAGACATTAAATTATCTTTTTTGGTACTAGATTTCTGGTAGATATTGGCCAAATAATTAAGACGGTAAGATTATGGACATTTAATAGATGATACACATCCCCTCTTCTCTCAGTTAAAAGCAGGGTCTAAATGCCTGTCTGACTTCAGCCCGTTTCACAACTTAAGCCTTCTAACAGAACAGGTCAACTTCCCCCTCTGTCTCTTGTTCTGTGGATGGAATCCAGGGCATGCCAGGTAAGCATCTACTTCTGAGCTAGAAAAACCACTCTTAAAACCTAGAAAAACCATTCTTAAAGGATGGTAAGGCAAAGAACAAAGCTTCTGATTGTCCTTTCTCCCAACAGTGGAACAGGTTAAATACCCTGAGTGACACTGAGTCATGGTACTTGGAGATCTTTTCCTGGTGTTGTGAGATGGTCATGAAAGAAAGAAAGGGACAGGAGGAGGGACATCTGGAAGAAAATGCCAGTCTAAAAAGACCTGAACAGTTTGTAGGAGTGAGGGCTCTGCCCAAGTGATCTGAGGCCAGTCCCTCGCTTGTTTCTAGACCCTTCTTTCCTTACACATGCGCAGATCTAACTGGAACCAGTATTCAACTACAAGCTGGGGACTGAGAATTCTTTGACAACTGATTTTTGGATCTGATCTCTGATCTTTGACAATTGGATTTTGTATAGTTAGCAAAGCAAAGAATTTATCAAGCAGGTTTTATAATACAAAATATGAAATTGAGAACTGGAAGGGAGGGCACTGTTTCATCATAAAACAACAAAAACCATACCATTCCTGAAGTTCAGGAGAAGGAATGAGACCTGCAGTTCCATTTTTGGAGTTCTCCAGTTTACCCTGCCACCAGTTGTGGTCATCCTTACTAATAATCTGAATGATGTCACCAACTCGGAATCGGATGCCAGCCTCTTTGCAGGGAATGAGGTCATCCTTGGCTGGATCATATTCGAATTGTGCTCTTACATAGATCTATAAAACAGGAGTTTGTAAGAAAGGAGGCCACAGTGATGTGAAGGAAAACAGTGAGCACTGATCTAATAACCACACATCAACATTTACAACACGAATAGGACATCAGATGGTGAAAGCTGAAACGATGTATGGAAATAGGACACAAGAAACAGGGTGCCACATCTAATGATCACAGCTTCAACTTTGCTGTTTCTATTTAGAAGGAACACTTAAAATACTTGTTGAATAAATTCTGCTTTTAGTGATAGGATACATGTAGAATTATAGAGCAGTATGCTCACCAATTTTAAAACTTGCTATGGTTATGGTGATGGTATGGATATGTTGTCACGACCATGAGGCAGCCTTTAAGGCAGGCAGACTAACACTCAGGGTAGGTTTTTATCTTAAAGTAGCAAGAAGTCTGGGTTGGTGTCTTGCTGTTGGGTGCTTTCATAACAACTGGCAGTGTGTCTATGCACTGCAGACAAAGCTATATGTATCTCAAACAATATTAAGAAGTTCAAAATACAACTTCATTTCTTAGAGGAATTCTGGCTTTGTATTCATGTTTTACTCTTCTGGAAAAATAAAGATGAATCCGAACCCTTGCTTTGCCAATGTAACACTTGAAATCAGTACAGAACATCAAAGCATGCATGGTTTAAGGCCCTGAGCTTTATGGTGTGTGAATTTAGGAGACATAATAGCAGACAAGGTATAATACAGCAGCGATTTATGAATGGCTGGAATTCTAAGTGCTTTAAAGTAAGGTACTATATCTAAGGTTGCCTGAGTTATGCAGTCCTGAGACTAAACCGTGGGCATATTCTACCAATTATTAATTTATACAGTTCTTAACTTAAAATCAGGTTTACTTTTTTTAGCATTACATTTCAGGAAAAAATCCCCACAATTCTATCTCTTGATATTAAGTTTGAATAGTCACATTTAAGTCACTGTAAAACCAACCTGAAGGCTTTGGAACTATTGTGTGATATTTCTATTTTAGCAATCTGGCCCTTAAAATGAACACGTTTGTACCTAAACCCCACACTTTAGAAGTGCTGGCTGTTTGCAAGGTGCCTGCCGATGCTACACAGCACTTATCATTTCTAAACTGGCACGGGCATATCGGGATGAAGGCCCGGCACTGATGCTCTTTGTCATCAGACAGATTTTAGACATACACAGGCAAATACCAATTTAATTTTTAGTTAGCTTCCAATTTTAGAAAAGTCCCTTAAAATGTTTGTTAGGGCATGACTTCAAGTTATATTTAGAATTCTATGAATTCTTGATACACCAGAGGCAGGTGAGACTCTCTGAGGCCAAACTCCCTACTGTCAGCAAAAAATGATCAGGTTGAAATTACAATAACCATCACAGCTACAGAGGTGTGAGGAAAAAAATCTCTATAGAGAATTAGTCATGTATAATGTGTTAAAATGAAATGGTACAAGCTTTCAATGCTCAAATGTTATGGTCCAAAATGCAGACATTATGGGATGGAAAGGGTTAATAAAGGATCGACTATTAGCTCAGTTTAGAGAAGTTTCTATAGAGGATATCTATTCACCTGTCGTCCTTTTGGTTGGGTGGTTGACGGCAAGTCCTGTAGAATAAAGCCAACCCAGGAGAAAAAATTTTCATTTACTTGTCAAGAGTACAAAGTAATTTGTGTGTTTCTGTTACAATAGGGTTAAAAATGAACTAGATTTAAGTTGTAAAGAGATCATATACATTATTACATTTCTCAGAAGTGTTGAGTTATTAAAAAAAAAATCAAACCCAGGCCATTTAGCAGCAAGCTGAAGAAAGCAGGTAAGTTGAAGCAGAGAAAATGTGTTCTTAAGAAACAACTCAGCATCTTCAACACAAAAGCCACTGCGGTTCAAACAGCCTATTACAAAAACCCCTGAGCGCAAAAGAACGCTTGTCCTTTTCAACTGCATCACTGCAACCGTTCTGATTTTGAAAATTTCAATAGCTCTATGGCTTTTTACCGTCTTAAAAGCGTTACATGTTAACGTTCAAAAGGCATTCTTTGGGAGCCTAGATTCACATTGGAAACACCGTTATGAACAATTTTCTCGCACAATTTTTCTTACTTAGATACTTGGGATATCATTCCATTAGAGATGATCTTTGAATGATTTATGATTTTATTTGGTAAAAAGTTGACATATATTCTTAAAGGGCAACACTGCTGCATTCTTAGAGCTCTTCTAATGGCAGCTGACTGACAGGCAGCAGCAGCAGCAGCAACTTAGAGATTTGGCTATTCCGAAAAATGGCAGACCTGCACATGTAAATGCTTCTGTTTGATTAAACAATTCTTTCTATAATCCAAAATGAGTTCCGAAGAACGGCCACTTTCCAAATTCAAGTCAAATACGTACTTTGTGTTAAAGATGTGATACCACGTGGCTTGAGTGCAGTTTGAAGCCAGTTCCTTTGCTGTTCAGATCCAGGCAAGGCTTATAATTCACAAAAGTATGTGCACGTACCACAATAACAAGAGGGCACACCAATTCGTAAACTTAGATAGCGGAAACTAAAATATGTTGCTGATATCCCTCAGAATCGAAAACTCTAAAGCCCAGGAACACCCACATGCTTCTTCTGCAAAATCCTTTATGTTTCTGCATCAGTTTTTTAATGAAAAAAATTCTTAAAGGAATTTAAACACGATTCTATTTATATCCTTTGAGCAGTCATACATACTGGTGGGGAGGCAGAGAGGTAATTTTAGAGTAACTATAGAAGTCTTGCACTCTGTTTCTCCAGGTGTAAGTGATTTTTAAGGAGAAGGAAATGTTGAGGAAGGGTTTTCCAGGAGTAAACTGCACTGCTGCTGCAGTAGACAATCTTGCCACCGAACACATGTAACTAAACACTCATGGCAGGTGAGCACCAACAGAATTGTCACACTTGGCTGTGTGGAGCTAGAGTTCTTACCGAAACAGAATTGTTAGTGCTGCTATGACCATTAGCAGGGGACTGTCTGGAAGTGGAGGGGGAATCTCTCTGAAATAAGACACAAGGTTCATTAACACAGAACAGCAGCACAGAAACAGATATTACATCAACAGTTACCACCACAGTCTGACAACCATTTCCTTTCCGGTTAACGCTATAAAAGGTGCCGTACTGACTTATTTGCATGATTTCACAGAAGTATGAAAAAACTTTTTTGTAGTTTGAGGATTCCCATATTATAAGTGAGGATGGTGTTGTCATTCATTAATGATTTCTCCGGTATCCCAAATTCTACAATCTTTGTTTTTTTTTTATTGGGACCTCAGGAGAGTGATATTAAAACCCTATCAAATACCTCATGATGATAAATATTATAATACTATTGTGCTAAAGATCTCAACTGCCTAGTTTTATATTAAAGAATAGGTAAAGAATGGGTTTGAGAAGCAGGCAATGGTTTTTAGGTACCTCACTGCCAAGAACTACCAAATGACTCCATTGAGAGTAAATGAACCTAAGAGAAAGAATTCACATGTAATCCATCACCTTAGACCTTTCTAGGATAAATAGTACTAATGGAGTAAAAGAGAAAGCTGCACCAGAGAACAACCCTCTCCCTTTGTATGACTTTAACGGACTGAGTAAAATAGTAACTCTAAATAACACTGTTCTCCTTCTGGCCAAACTCCCAGGAGCCACAGCACTGTCCCTAGAGCCACACTCCCAGATCTCTCTGCTCTTCAACCCACTCAGAATCCTTCGCAGGTCCCATTCCTTAGTGTCCAAGTCAACTTTAATGAAAAGAGCTAACTAAGAGAAGAAAATAAGTGCTTTAAATATTTAATTTTTAGAGTTCTTTATGAACTTCTGTTCAAAAGACATATTTTTTCTAGAATATTGAAAGAAAACTTCTGGAATTTACTAGCCTGAAATAGAATGAGATCCTTTAGAGGACCATTCTCAAACATTAATGAGTGGTTGATCTCTGTTTGTCATCCTTGGGGATTCAAGTCAGTAGGGGAGGGTATGGGGAAAGTATGAGCCTTCATTTGAGAAGCCTTGCCATAGCTAGGAAGAGGCCAAGCCCAGGTGGGTTAAAAAAATCCAACAACAACAACAACAGCAGTGCGTTTAAATGTTGGAAGTGAACAGAATAAGGGAAGGGAATCATTACTTTTTTCCTAATATTCAAAGGTATAGAATTTATATGTATAATACTTGTGTCTTCCTCAAACTAGCTCAACCACTTGAAAAAAAAAGAAAGAAACTTGTATAGTTAATAACTAACAATATCTTCTGGTTAGTGCCGCCCCTCAATCTAATCTATTTATTCAATTTCTTCAACACATGAGAAATGGTGTGAGGAACAGCTATGGTTTTAGAGTATTCGGGCTGGGGGGAAGGTGAGGGGGGCGGGAGGGGGGAGAACAAGGGAATCTGTGCCTGTATGTAGAACTTAATTGTATTGCAAAATAAAAATTTAAAAAAAAATTATCTATACAAAAATGTATGCATGCTATTCTCTCTTTCCCTGAAAGGTTCATAAGGAACCAAATTTAATGCTCCGAATCTTGAAGCTGGAGAAGTTCTGCAAAGTTTTGAAATATATTATTAATTGACATTCCATAGGAAGCCACCAAGAGGAGCTCAAGACCCAACAAAATAGACACTTTAATTGTCACTGGCTCACTTGACAAAAGCACAGATTCTTATACACATGTTGAATAGGCTTAGATGAAAAATATGAACCCTCTAATTGTTTTCTTGTGAAATTTGTAGCATCATTAGAGACTTGAAAAGTAATTTCTATTTCAAATTTTCTTAAGCATAAATCTAGTAAGTTAGCAACCAGCTCTTAAAAATTACCTTTAGAAAATGTACACTTCATATCTACTTATTTGCAGTGATCGGATTTAAACCTAGGGCCTCACACATGCTAGGCAAGCATTCCACCACTGAGCTATCTCCCCAGCTCTTGTGCTTCATAATAACATATCTTTCCTTGGAAGATCCACAGGAAAAATTTTAAAATAAGCTTCAATAAATAAAACTTGAGCTGAATATGCTATAACCAAAGAATCATATTATTATGATAATTCGTATCTCCCAAAATAGAAAGAATAGATTTTTGAGTATAACGAACAATATAAAACCAAAAAAAAAAAAATATAAATTGGAAGAGCTCTAATTGCAATAAGATAAATATGTTTTAAGAAATGTTGGGGCTATTATTCTACAAAAGGTATTTGTTTATGAGTCCTTTAACATTTCAAAGATGAAGACTTTTACAAAAGGTTGCAAAAGCCCACATCCCTGTAGTGAAGCCAGTTACCAAATCATCAGGGTCTTAATGCTCATCTTGAGACCTGCCAGTCATTCAAACACCAATATCTCAACAGAAGTTGATCACTTCTCAGATTCTTGGAAAGAAGAACTACCTGTGAGATTTCCTAAGAAGGGAGGTGAGTGGACTTCCTGAATATACTGCTGTATTTTTTGCCTCAGGGATTTCATTGTTTTTTCTTTATCAAACTTTATGTTATTGTAGCATTTCTATATTTGGCTTAGATTTGGCTGTAGAAAGGCTGAAGATAGCTGCATAGAAGTGGGGCTGAGGAGGTGGGTGGGACCTCCTCTGTTCCGTTATCTTCGTTGTAAAATTGGTGTGCGGTGATCTAACAGCACAGGCAGAAACAATTTCCCAGAAAGCAAAAACATTCAGCCATCAGCAGACAGTTAGTTAAGAACTCAGAGAAGATGGGTGAGGCTTGTTAGAGTTATTACCTCACAGGATGAAGACTGAGTGCGGTAGCTTGGCACAATCTTGAAGGTAATACTCCCCCGCATTTCCCTCTGGGGGAAAAAAGAGGAGAGTTCAAACACATATTGCACGCAAAAACACAGAAGAAACCATTCAAAACACGTGGGTGCAATTAGTACGCACCACCTGACAGCACACAGCCCTAAACTAAAACCTCACTATGCTCAGGTTACTGGTAGAAGTTTCTGGGAAAGGTCCAGTGAAGTCAAGGCTCACTAGCCTACACCTAGCAGTGAATAACCGTATACATCTCTGATGGCTATCTTCTTGAATACAAAAGAGTCGAAATGGCATACCTTACAAGAATGACTATACATCGAACCGAACAAGAGACTAAGTAATTACATAAAAATCCTATTTAATATGCTACTCTCTGATGCTATCTCCATAAAATTGCTTTTGTACTTTATTAATTTTGGCATTCTTTTTTATTACAGCAAGCCTTGGATGCTTACTTCATGCCTAATAGGCATTCATTACATGGGAAGCTGCTGCACTGTAGCAGAAAGAAGGACCCAAGGCATAAAACAAACGTTTCCCTCTGTTTGCTACAACAAAGAACACAGATGGGGGTCTGTCAATGGATGTCAATGCTTTTAATTCAAGGCCTAATTTCAGTACAGATTTTTTTTAGTATAGTCAATAATGGCCTGGCCTACAGTGACTTTCCTCCCCTTTGTGCTGTAGAGAGATATACTACAGCTGGCCATGACTCAGCTAAACAGGAAAGAGGTTTCTGATATTGCTTATATCAGGAGCCTTTTGAGGTCAGTGAGAAACTAGTTCACACAAGTACATATCGGGAAGGCTTTTCTGTAAATATCTGGTTGGCAAGAAACAGACGAAGAATGAACAGTGTGAAAGCCCACACTGCTAAAGGCAGGCAAAATGGTTCCAAACTCCACTGCAACTAAAATATTTTCCTAGTTGTCAGTTTTTAATGATCATTGCAGAAGTTCAACTCACATACATGATGGTACAAGAAGCATTCTGATGATGACTGAAGAATGATGTGTGTTTTTAAATATCTATTTATTCAGTGTGTGTGCCTGGCATAAGTGGGAATATGGTTGCTGTATCTGTGGTCGGTGTGTGTGCATGTGGGTATGTGAGTGCCAGCACCTGGGTGCATATGCTTGTGGGGGCCAAAAGAACATGTTGAGTACTCTGCTCTTTCACTCTCCACCTTACTTCTTTGAGACAGGATCTCTCACTGAACCTGGAACTAGGGTGGTGGCTAGCAAGCCCCAGCTACCCTCATGTCTCCACTGGACACAATACTGGGGTTATAGGCAGGTGAGATCATGCCCTGCTTTTTACATGGGTGTGGCATCCAAACTCAGGTAAACCCATAAGTGCTTTTACCCACTGAGCCATCTCTCCATTCCCTATATTATGTACGTTTTACAAAATAAGTTGATGGAGCTGTCAAGATGGCTCAGCAACAGGACCTAAACAATGAGAACACTGATAGACATGCTATCATGGAAGGGGGAAATCTCATGGGTGCTGGGGGATATTCGATCAACTGTGCACTCCAAATTTGCATGTGCATTAATTAATAAACCTTGGGTCAGGAGGCTGAATTAGCAACTAGTTGACAGAAAGTAATCATAGAGCTTCAGAGGGCACCTGGAAGAGATAGAGAGATGCACCAGAAGTAGGGAGGGATTTGGAGTAGCATAGAGCTTTTTTGTTTGGCAGAGCAGAAGGACACTCTCTTTGGGAGACACCAGCAAGGAGAGAAGGTTAGCTAGGTGCTACTCAACCTCTCTGAGCTAGCAGGTTTTCACCCCAGCCTTTGAATCTATTTATAAATAATGATAGAGATTTAGTTAAAGCTACCTTTAGCTGCAGCGACAGAGCCCATGCCTGCGAGAACAAAATTCCCGACAGGCTGCAGCCTGAGCAGCTGGCCCACTGATAGAGAAGCAGGCCAGTAACTGTGGAGTCACAATTGCTGGCTGAAATAGCAGTAGATTAAGCCTCAGTCACTGTGCTGAAGTTAAAATAAACAACACATGGAGCGCCACCCATAGACAAAGAACTATAGGCAACTGAGGGCTGTTGAGAGGGAGAATTAGTTATTTCCAGGGATGAGCTTCCCACTTGGTCATCCAATTCTAAGTGGTTAGCTCTGAAAGCATGTACATACATTAACATTTAATGGACTCAGCAGATTGTATTTATATATGTAAACATTTATACATGTATACTAACAAAGAAAAAGTGTCTATGAGTGAGAGGGATTAGGGGAATTGTCTATAGAAGGGGTTGGAGGGAGGAAATGGAAGGCAGGAAATGTTGTTATTATATTTTAATTAAAAACATAATAAATTTAAAAAGATGGCTCAGCATGTAAAGGCACTTGCCACAAAGCTTGATGACCTGAGTTCAATCCCTGGGGTCCACATGAAGGAAGCAGAGAACTAGTTCCTTCAAGTTGTCCTCTGAACTCCACATATGTAGAGGCATGTGTGCAACCACACTCACACACAAACACATAATAAATACATGTCTCAAAAGATAAAAATCTAAGCTAATGAACTAAAAATTAATCTTAGAAAAGGGAAAACTTTCATTTACTTACAAGCATTTTTTGTAGCTGTTCCACTGTTTGGTTAGCGACACTGATGCCATTGATTTCTCGAATTTCATCACCAACATGAAGTGTACCTAAGAAATCACACACATAACAAGTAAATGAGTATAATAAAAATAAGTTATATATCTAAAAGCCAATGTCTCAGAGACAGGGCCACATTTGGCTGCAGCATTATTTAACTTTTATGTAGTAAAACCATCCAAACAGATAAGATCTTCTTTCAGAAAGCACAGTTTTGATGGCTGGCCACAGAAATTTGTTGACAACCTTATAAGATACTATCAGGTAAGAGCAGAGAGAACTGAAAATAAGACAAATGACTAGGACTTCTAAAACAAAAACATAAATGATGACATAAGCTAATAAGTGGATAAGTTGAGTAAGAATTCAGACATGGCTGAGGAGAGTTTCAGTGAACTTGAAGATATAACAAAAGATTATGTATAATATAAGTCATAGAAATAAAGATATAAGAAAAACAGGAAACAAGAAATAAAGAATATATATAAAAAGCTATGGAATATAGGAGTGTTTAATGTACATCTAACTGAAATTCAGAAAGAACAGAGAGAATGAAGAAGAGGCAATGTTTGAGCAGTTGAACATTTCCTTGAACTGATCAAAGTGTTACTATACAGATTCAGAAAGAATAACATAAAAAGAAATCTGGGCCAGCAGTAAAAGGCTCTTGCCATCAAGTCTGACAAACTGAGTTCAATCCCTGGGACCCACACGGTGGAAAGAGAACTGACTCCCAGAAGCTGTCCTCTGACCTCTACATGCATGCTGTGGCATGTGTATGTGTGAATGTTTGTGTGTGTGCATATGTGCATGTGTGAGCACACACACACAAAAGTAAATAAACATAATAAAGATATTGTTTAACTTGAATATATGTAAAGTTTAAAATTTCAAGGTAACCATTAACATCACAGAAATAGGGTGCAGAAATTAAAAGCTAATAATTAGGGGGTAATGAAACAAAAAAGTCACCAAAAATTGAACAAGGAAAGCAAGATAGTAGAATCATCACAACAAATATTAATAAACTACTCCTATCAAAAAATAGTGATCTAAACTGGTCACAGTAGTGCACAACCTTAATCCCAGTGCTCAGGAGGTGGAGGCAGGAGGATTACAAGTTTAAAGTCACCCTTGGCTACCTAGTGAGTTTGTGGCCCATGTACCTAATTTATATAGTCAAATATGTAAGTCCAAAGAGAGATTTATAAGTAGACAATGAAATACTCTACTACTATAAATGGATATTTAAATATTGGTAGGTCAAGCATACAAAAAAATCAACACATAGAAGATTTAAACAAAAACATTAACAACACCAAGCCAATCATTATATAGGGAACTCTGTATGCAGCGGTTAAAAAATAAAGGTTCTTCATAAATACAGATTCACAAAAACGATTAAAGTGCTATGCCATTAGGAAAGTCTTAAAAACCTCCAAGAAATGATGTGATACAGACCACACTCTCTGACCACAATACAATTAAGTTAGCAGTAAATTACAGAAAGATGTCTTGAAAATCTCTTCAAATATGATAAATAAAAAATACTTCTGAATCACTTATGGGCCAATGAAAAATATAATAGGAATGTAAGAATACTGACAAATGAATTATAACAAATGGTTGCATATCAAAATTGGTGGGATACAGATAAAACAATACTTGGAGTTTTTATTTTACTTTATTTCCGGTGGTGGGGACGGAACTCAGAAACGTGGTCTACAATGACTGAAACTCAAAGACAAACAGCTCTTTTATGTGAATTATAAAAACAAAACAGAACACTCCCCCTTATTTCTATCAGTAGAATCGGAAGAATTAAGAAAGGCGATGAAAGAATTACAGATGGAACTCACCTTGCCTGTGAATCATACCCCCGTGCATGATTCTCGCAACAATACAATGATTTAGCTCATTCATTTTCAAAGTGATTCCCTGTAACAAAAAAAAAAAAAAAGGAAAGAAAAAAAAGTTGGTAAGGGTACAACTTTTAAATGAAAGCACTATTTTATATTTGTGATTTTACTGTAGGTAATTTTAATTAGAAGAGTTATAAAATCATTAGAAAATATATAGAAGATGAAGATCTTCTATTACTTTACTCACAAAATTGTTCTATGATAGAAATGCTACTTGCTGGTGTTTTGACTGCTATAATACCATGCATGCATTTTATGCAGTGCTTTTTAATTTTTTAATTATGATTATTTTTCACATCCCTTTTCTATGTTGCCAACTATTAAAAAAAGGTTTTTACTCCTGCTTAGTTTATATACTTTCTACTAGTATATCCCTTATATTTCTTCCACAAAATAATAGTTTTATTTTATAACCCACATAAAATATTTCAAACTGTAAAATTTGCTTAGTTTAATACACGCAAGTACGTGTGGCTCTTTCACTACAATCAGGTGGTAACTGTGTCTTATCCCCAGAGATTTCCTCTTATTTGTTGGTTATCTACTCCCATTGCTCTATGCTCTCTACTCATGCCCAAACAATCACTGATGGGCCTTTCCTGACTATAGGTAAATTTGTATCATCTAGAAATGGAGCAACAGTCATTTTGGTTGCTTTCTTTAACTTATCACAATTCTTTTGAGAGTCTACCATTTTGTTATATTATCAATAACTTACTTTTGGTCCTTGTTGAACAGTTTTGCATTGTTTAGACACAAGAACGTGTTCATCCATCCCTCCACTGCACTGCTTCCAGTTTTGGCAGTTATAATAAAGCAATTCCTGGCTTAATCTCCATTTACTCATTTTTTTTTTTTTTAAGATTTGGGACATTTCATGTATTTGCGTATCACCTTTCTACAGACACCAGGATAACTTTTTCTGTGTTAATATTTTAGTATATACACTATTGAAATGAGCATATATTAATGTTTTCATATTTTGTTAATTTGCTTTGCTAAAATTATGTTTAGAAGTTTTGCATCTATATTCATGAGAGATTCTAATCCTCACCTTTCTTGTAATGTTATCATCTGGTTTTATAGGGTAGCACTGGCTTTATAGAATGAGTTGGGAAGAACTTCCTTTTCATTGTTTTGGGAAAAGTTCATGTAGAATTATGTGAGGCCTGTCTGGGGTGAAGAGACGTCTGTTTACATCTCCTCAGGAAACATGACTGCAATAGCCACAGAGTCATTGTTTTCATTACCGAGCTGATCTTCTGTTTGGTTGACGTTGCTGAGTTTGTTTCCTAGTCCACTGGCTGCTACCTTGTTTTCAGTACTGAGGATTGAATTCAGGGCCTCATAGATACTATGCCAACACTTTACCACTGCGACATATTGCCATTCTCATTTGTTTCTATTGATTTTTATTACATATTCTACTTATCTTGGCTTTAATTTGTTTTCATTGGTCTTTTTTTTAGTGGTGGAGATGTGAGTCAAGGTAACTGAATTGAGACATTTTTGTTAATATATATTTCTCCTTACTAAGTATTATTCCAGTCACATCACACAAAATTTGATACAGTGCAATTAATTTTCATTAATTGCAAAATGCTAATTACCTTCTGATTTCTTCTTGGGTTACTTCAAATTGTCTTACTTAGTTTTCAAGTGTTTGAGATATTTTCTTCCTTTTTAAAAAATTTTTTTCTTTTCACTTTTTATTTATTTTTGAGATATTCTTGCTGTGTAGCCCAGGCTGCCCTCAAATGCACAATCCTCCTGGCTCTGCCTCTTGAGCACTGGGATTATAGGTGTAATACTATACCCGGCTTCTATCTGTTATTAGTTTCCAATTTACCTTCATTATAGTCTGAGAATAAACTTTGATATTAATATAGCCACTTCAGCCTTCATCTGAATAATGTTATACCGATACAGCTTTTCTATCCTTATTTTGAAACTATTTTTCTTTTTGTATTAAGTACATTTTTTGCAGGTAGCATGCGATGAATTTTTTTTTTAACCAATCTGACAGACAACCTTAGCTTTTTTCTTGTGGGGTTTCCAGACAGGGTTTCTCTGTGTAGCCCTGGCTGAGCTGGATCTTGCTCTGTAGACCAGGCTGGCCTCGAACTCACAGAGATCTGCCTGCCTCTGTCTCCTGAGTGCTGGGATTAAAGGCTTGCCAACCTCTGCTTTTTAACTGGAGAATTTAGACTATTAAGATTTAGCATGATTGTAACATAGTTTGGTATAAATATATCTTCCTGTGTTCCACTTCTTCTGTGTTCTCTTTGAACTTCTTTTTTCTGTGTTATTGTGGATTTATTCTCATTCTGCTGTATCTTGTGGTATTTTTTGCTTTGCTGACAGCCAACAAATCCTAGTGATGCTCCCCGTCCTTCATCTCCAGGGCTACAGTTACAAGCCCATCTGATTTGACACGGGTGATGGGATGCCGACCCAGCAAGCTCTCTCACCCACTGAGCCGCCTCTTCAGTCTTCCCCCAGTCCCAGTTATCTGTAACCCTTGGTGTTGCTGCTTTCGCGGCTGTATTGGGCTTTATTATAGCATATGTATTTAACCTACCAACTTGTCTTTGAGTGATACTATACTACCTCATTTATGAGAACTTCCTAATAGTGCACAGCCATTTCTTTCTACTTGACCTTTGTGTTACCCTTGTAATCCATTTTACATTCTTATACATCTCACTGCAAAGTATCATTGAAAGAGATTTAAGAGAGAAGGAAAAAAGTGATAGTCTTTTAGCTTTGGCATGTCTACAGATATTTTATATTTGGCCCATTTTTGAAAGACACTTTTGTTGGTCCTCCTAGATTCTCAATCTAGGGACTCTGCCTGCTCTGCTTCAGAACTCCCTCCCCATGCGCTGGCCTGGAAACTCTCTAAAGGTAGTAAGGTGGGACAATTACAGGTGTTACTGTCTTTGCATCCTCTCTCTCAGAGAACTCTATTCTTTGTTGCTTGATGTCCAACGTCTCCAAAACCATTCTGACTTGTAATTTAGTATTTGTCACAATTTCATCTGTTTCAGATGAGAGGGCCAGAAGCCTAAGTTTCATAGTTGTAGTTACAGCCATTTTCCATTTTATTTTTCAAACATTCCCTATTACAAGACAAACTTCCATAAATATGTTTTTGCAGTAGACTTGGTCAATCCTAAGAATCACACAGGGAGCTGTTAAATAATGCTGACTCTTAAGCACACTCTTTAGATTTATATTCATGGGCACAGGAATAGAGCCCAGAATTATGTATATTTGAACAAGGTCACTTTATAGGATGGTGGTCTTGAATTTGAAGTGGTTAGTAGTAGGCATTCAATTTTGCCTCTTTGGAGAATAAAATTCTGTCATAAAGCTTCATGGAGTTATCTCAGAATTTATATTCTAAGTTTAATTTGAACCACGCCACAAAATATATTTTTGCATGGTTCCTATTTTGAAGCTCTCAGAAGGATTAGGCAAGTCCGGTTAAAAGAACAGTTTATCAAAATGATTGTGGTCCTAACATTCAATTGTAATGTTTAGGTTTCATTTCCAATTTGTACCGTCAGTATGTATGGTTACCTAAAGTAGTGTTCTGGAAAATGTTATAAATGAATACACACGTCAAACCAAGTTTCATAAGGGAAATGACGGCACAGCAGAGATCTCACCCTTAAAACTAATAGGTTTCTATATTAACTCAACTGACATGAATGGGAACCTACCATGTTGAAGACCCTTTTAGGCACAGTAGTAAAGGAGGAAGACAGCATCTTCATTGCTAGGGAAATTTACTTCAAACCAATTATAGTCAACATTTTTTATTCTGCCCCCCCCCCCAATTTCTCTGCAGAGAAGAATTGACTCGTATTCTGTTCCCAAGATCACAAACTCTAGGGCAAGTGTTGGCTCAGCTTTGGATGGGTATGAACTTATCAAACTGGAGGAATTGAGGGTGTCATACATTCTTGGTCTTTCATTGCTTATACAAACAAGCTTTCCCCCTCTTGTGTAAGCTAGTTCAAGTATGGTATTTGTCATTTCTAACTACTGGAGTCCTAATCAATAGGGAAACAGTTATGAGTTGAGCGTCACAAACTCGAAAAATACAGGGTATAAAGGAAGTGTATCACCCTTAGGGAATGCATGCATTATAGAGGGTCACCAGGCAGAAGAGGTCATGTAGATATACTCTTCAGAGTAATTCAGAGCTATAAAGAAGGCAAAAGAACAGGCAAACAGCCATAGTAACTGCAGTAGAGTTATATTCTATTATTGTTAATATATATTTTACATGAAATAATTCCTGTTTTCATGGCAGCCAGTGAAAATATATGCCATCACCAAGATCACAAGTGAGAACAGCCTTTTAAAGGAGACTTTAAGGAGTGATTGAAGGTCATTTTTGCTTTCTGAAAAAAACTAACTCAGAGATAGATGTGTGTTCTTTCCCTCAATTTGTGTAGTCAGCTCACATAAAAAAGACAAACAGCTACCATTATCTTGCTTCAGATTGTATGATCACAAGATATTTTGGGACCTCCTTACACCTTTCTGTCTGCTTTGCTTGGTTGGACATTACCCCTTCTGCCTCTCTAGACAGGCTTTTCTTCTCTCTAGTTTTGTCGTAACTGGGCTTACCAAACTGTGCTCACCTGCAAATTTACCTCCTTAATGTGGACCACCTTGTGGAAGGTGAGCTCCAGGACTGGGCCATATCTTATCTGGCCCTATATCACAGCTTATCTAAGGCAGTGAATACATCCCATGGACTTTCAACATTTGCTCATTGGGTAAATCAAAGTATAAAATGAATGGATGAAATTTTTGACTTTCACAGTTTGGAGGGGCCTCAGGATCATTTAGTCAGTGTGCTTCTAGAAGTGAACAACCTGAGGTCCATGGATGTAACATAATATGTGCAAGGCCTCAAAAACTGTTGCTAGCCATGCTCTTAAGACCAAGGGTTGCTAAGCCTCGAGAGCAGCAGAGCAGGTACCTGATTTGCATGGCCCCTGTGTGCAGCCAGATAATGTTAGAACAATGAACAAGAGTACGAACAGAGAACTGAGGGCTCTCTGGAAATTGTGGTCACAGATCTCCTCTCCTTTCTTAAGCAGGTATTTTGCTTTTTCTAAGCTCTGAAGAAAAGATAAATGCATATATTTGAATGTCTTCATCCCTAGACATATGCTCCCATCTCTAAACTTGAAGGTTGCCCAGTGCCCCTCTTCACAATGTCGTTATCTCCTTCTGCATTCAGTCGTATGAGCCTGACGTGGCAGGGTCATCCTTGATTCTTGCTTCTTTCATTGCAACCTACTACTTGCCTTGCTGATTTACTTTCATTCACTCATATCTTTTTTGAGACAGAATCTCAAGTAGCCCAAGCTGGCTTTGAACTTGCTATTAAGTTGGTTCTCTCATCTCCCCAGTGCTGGGATTACAGGCATAGGTCACGATGCCTGGCTTTTTCATGTTTTCTCTCTTGATGTACATTCCACTAGTTCTGAGTATCATTATCTCCCCCTGCACCATGGCAGTGTGTGCTTTGTTAACTAGTCTTTCTAGACTCTATACTACAGCCTCCAGATTGCTGGTTCTAAAAATGAGAAACAAATCCAGCTCCCAGCTTAAAACCTTCAGCAGCTTTCTGCTGTTTTTAGGCTAAAGACATAGCATGTCTTTCAGTACTGTATGGCCCACCCTTGCTATGGGCCACACTGTCTGCTGGCCAGCTGCAGTGCCTTGTTTCCATCTGGAAACCACAAAAGAGCCTTCTTACTTCTAGAGTACATGCTCTTTGGTTTGCCTGAACTGTGTCCCCCTAGGTCTCCATCCTTTTCATCTGCTCAGTGACCACCCCAGAGCCTTTCCTGATCATCTCAATCATTTCCTGAGAATGATTGGAGGTATACTATCAATTCTCTTCCAAATGCATGGCAAAATGAATAAACAGGTTGATATGAATGGGAGGAAGTTTATTTTAGAACATTATTCAGGTCTCTGAATGTTTTCTGAATTATTTTTCTTCAAATTTTGGTGAAAGCAAAAGATATGGAAAGTACTGGAATTTTTAATTAACTGATTTTTACAATGCGAATACTTCAAAATTGCCTCTTTCTTTGCTATATGAGAGATTTTTTTTTTAAATTCTTGAGTAATGTACCTCTTCTTGGAAAGTTGAGAAGTAATTGTTCAGGAGAGGTGTGATGGCCACCATATCTAAGATCTGGTGTCAGGCAGATAACTCTTGGAGAAAAGGGCAGGGGAACTGATGACCTGGAAACTGATTTGTTTAGAACCATCCATGTCCACCCTTGTTGCCTTCCTCCTCCGTACAGGGTGAAGTTGGCTGACTGTAACTCCAGTTTTTCCTACTTACCATTGGTTCATCTGTGTTCTTTTGGAACTGGACCAGCCGAACTCTGGTCACATTCTCCATGTCCATGTCTCCGTTGGCGCTTTCTGGAGAATCACCATTTAAATAGGGAGAGGTCGGGGGAGGTGTGACCCTTAATGCTTCATCACTGTAAACTTCATGTGCCACTACGTCGTGAGTCTGAAGTAAGGCCTGGTGTTTTCATGAAAGAAGAAAAATATTACTTATAGTACCATTCGAGCAGAATTCTGCGACATAAACATATGTAATAATACTTCTTCTCAAAAGTATTTTTCATCTAAAGTGACTCAAAACAAACTATACCTCTAAACTACCTCAATTCCTTTGTGGCAAATTATCATGATAAATGGATTTCTTTTTCAAAATAGAATGAGCAACTAAGGGAGCAAACCAAGGAATGGATGGGCCTATCAATTACCAGGGTTAGAGGTGTCATCTAGTGTTAGGCTAAAAAACCGTATCTAACTCACGTGTGGAAATAAAAGCTGAAATAATTTTATTATTTTAAATTTTAAACAATTTAGCAGAAAGAACGTTTATAAAAAGAACCAGCAAATCTGCACTGGGGCTTTAAACTGAAGTAAATTGTAATGATGACTGTACTGAATAAATAGCTTCTGTGATATGAATGAAATGATAAAATTAGTATCGCTTAC
The DNA here is from genome assembly GCF_949786415.1 of Peromyscus eremicus. Taxonomy (NCBI): domain Eukaryota; kingdom Metazoa; phylum Chordata; class Mammalia; order Rodentia; family Cricetidae; genus Peromyscus; species Peromyscus eremicus. Next base: position 7,450,470 of record NC_081439.1, on the reverse strand, counting down.
TAGGAGGTTGGCAATGGAAATGAGGGAGAAGCAAGGATCGAGGAGGACCCATAAGCTTCAGGTTCTTACAGTTATACAGTGACATAAATGGTGTCTACCAAGGATGAAGATAATTTAGAACATGACTTAGGAAATACAATTAAATTATATAGATGCACTTAAGACACCAATTTTCTAAAATATCGGACATATAGAACTCAAAATTGAAAGTTTAAATTTTTTACATTTATTTATCTATTTGTATATGTATGTACACACGTGTGAGCACACACATGTGCTATGGTGTTTGTGTGGAGGTTAGAGGACAACCTGTGGAGTAGTTCTCTACTTCTATCATGTGAGTCCTAGGGACTGAACTCAAGTTCTTCGGTTTGGTGAAAAGTGCCTTTGCTTGATGAGTCATGTCTCAAAATGGAAACATTAAAAATGTTTTACTCATTTTTCTTTTTTGGAGCTCTTGGATAAACCGGACAATTATTCTCTTTTATTTATTTATTTTTTGGAGAGAGGGTCTCATGTATTCCAGGTCGGCCTTGAATTCACTACATAGGAAAGGATGACCTTGACCTTCTGTTTCTATCTCCCAAGTTCCAGAATTATAGGGGTACATCACCATACTCGGTTCATGTGGTGCTGGGGATGTGACCCAGGGCTTTGTGAATTCTAGACAAGTACTCTACCAACTGAGCTACACCCCTACCCCTAAGTTAAAAATGATTACTTATTCATTTTGCAAAACTCACTAACAAAGAAAAATGATTTCTTTATCCCGACATCTGTATGTCATCTTAGTAAACTTTGATAATAAATCTCTTGTTTCTCTAAAAAAGGATATCTTCCTGCTTTGTCCCATCATAAACCCTTTTTAATAAGCATGAGAAATTTTAGCTCAAGGAGAATTTACAACTGACTATTGTTGGTCTGTTTGAAACTTTAGACAGATATACTAATCATATATATATATATATATATGTATATATATATATAGAATTAGTGTGTGTATGCTAACTCTAAATTTACTTTCATTTTCATCTGTAATATGTGTGGTAATGAGATATGTGAAGATAATGAAATGCAATTCAATAGTATTTCAGCATCTGAAATCACTTCCTAAAAGGCTATTTACTTCCTAAAAGAGCTATATTTCCAAGTCCTGCATACAAGGCAAAAATAAGGTAATGCTGTGTTCAAAGCAGTAAGGAGATGGTGCTGGCTTGTCATCAGTGGGTGCTCAGAGTAATCCATTTATTCTGTTTCTAGCGGAATAAAGCCCAGGCCACTGTTCTCCACTGCAGCTTTAGGTGAGGGTCACTGAAGGCCACTGACAATGCACAGCTTTAAAGTAGAGCTCCTCAGGGGCCCTGGGAACCAGAGCTAGCAAGTGTGGAGGTTGGACCACATGGGCAAATCCTTCTTTCTGTGCTTTAAAAAGAAGCTAAGATTTAGAGTAGAAAGGCCAAATCAGGAATGGGCTAACTAGAGAAATTCATCTGTTAAGATCAGGCTCATCTCGGCTGTTTGAAACCTGGGGCCCATGCAGGATCGCTTGGCTCAGCGTGGGAGGAGGGGACTGGACCTACCTGGACTGAGTCTACCAGGTTGACCTCAGTCCGCTGGGGGGGGGGAGGCTTTGCCCTGGAGGAGGTGGGAATGGGGGGTGAGCTGGGGGGAAGGTGGGGGGGCAGGAGCGGGGAGAACAAGGGAATCCATGGCTGATATGTAGAACTGAATTGTATTGCAAAATAAAAATAAATTAAAAAAAAAGATCAGGCTCATCATATCAAGTAGAGAGATATCTTTTATGACTCAGGACACTTTCACTGGTACATACAGGCAAGCTTTCATGGGGATGAGACCCGCCTTAAAGTCCCATGAATTTGATAAAATGTTTATGCTGCTTTTTGTAGATTATTTCTATTCATCCTTTAAAGTTATATAAACAGGCACTTGCATTTAATGTATTATTTATAAGGAAAAATAAGCCCTCAATCATAAAGCAGTATCACACTGAATTTTTAAAAAAGTTTAAATTATGTTGTCAAATAAGGTCACACTTGATATTAACCAGAATTTGCTGCTGTTAATGACTGCTGGCACAAAATAAAACTAAATCCCCAGCTCTAATTCATATGCAAACAGAAAAGGGAAACATGAACAGGATGTTTAAAATAAGGTTAAAAAGCATATAGAAGATAAAAATAAGGAAATTGAAGTTTTACTATTTCCTTTAAGTGTCTTGTAGGGTATGATTGAGCAATCAGTACTAGGCTGAAATAGCTGTAGTTTGTTTGTTTGTTTCTAGACACAGTCTTGCTACATAAACAGGTTGGCCTAGAATTTGCATCCCTCCTGTCTTGGCATCCTGAGTGCTAGACAGCCGGTTTGGGCTGCCACATGGAGCTTAAATTTATCTTACATTCCTTTATTGACTTTCTGTGTGTGCACATGTGTTTACACCCGTGAATATGTTGCCATGGCACATGTGTGGAGGTCAGAGGGCAGCTTGCAGGAGTTGCTTCTCTCCTTTCACCACGTGGGTGCCAGGAATTGAACCCAGGTGGTCAGACTTCACCTGTTAGGCCATCTCACGGGCTCCCTTTCTTTTCTCTCCTTTAAGTTATTGCAGATATTTTCAAAGTGTCTGTGTTTTAAGTACTTGGTAACTGAAAGTTAAATGCTCTGGTTATAGTGATTAGAAAGCGAAGCAAAGTCCAGATAATTGAGCAAATTGAGTATGAAATATCAAATATGCAAACAACAACACTGGAGCTTTGGTAAAACAAAAGTATTACATTGATTAAAATATTTCCACAGGCCGGGCGGTGGTGGCGCACGCCTTTAATCCCAGCACTCGGGAGGCAGAGGCAGGTGGATCTCTGTGAGTTTGAGGCCAGCCTGGGCTACCAAGTGAGTTCCAGGAAAGGCGCAAAGCTACACAGAGAAACCCTGTCTCGAAAAAAAAAAATTTCCACAGGGTTTTAAAAATCATTATTAAAACATGTATAAGACAAAAACTTTAGTACTTAAAAGTTTATTTAATATATATTTTAGAATTTTATTTCTTACAAGGGACATTATCCATGTGTATGCTTATTCAAGAATTACCAATAAGCTTAATGTAAGCTTACAGGGAAATTCACTAGTATTACAAACAGTCTACTTTTTAAGAGTCTGGGCTTTGGAGCCAGTGAGATCTGGCTTGAACCTTAGGGAGGCCATTTTCTAGGTGGGTAACTTTAAACAAGTGTCTACTTCACAGGGCAATTTCTACTAATGAGAATAGTCACACAACTTTACATCCCGGTTACGAGCAAGTCCTGTTGTTCCCTACCATCTCCAACACGAAATCTCAACCTGCCCATCTGCCACCGTCCTCATCCTTCTCTAAGCCTCCATCACTTCTTTCCATGCCTTCTAATTGGCCTCTCTCCTACCGGCCATTTTCAACATGTGAGCTCCAGAATTTTCCACCCCTTCCTTTGAGACAGGATCTTACTCCGTAGCCCTGGCTGGCCTGATACTCACTATATACCTCAGGGTGGACTCAGACTTGTGGCATTTCTCCTACTTCAGCCTATCAAGTGCTGGGATGACAGGAATGTGCTACTATGCCCAGGAACGACCTTGAAAGCATGGATTGGATTGTATTTTCTTGCTTGCAACCACTCAGTGCAATCAGTACTTTAACCAGGAGAAAACCCTAGACACTTTACTATGGTCTGGGAGAGCTTTACTTGGTCTAGCCTCTGGCAAGCTCTGTAAGCATTTCTGTAGCACTTTCTTCCCTTTTACGAAATCCTATCTTTAATGGACTTGGTTGTCTCCTTGAACCCACACAACTTCCTTCTGCTTCTTCCTGTTTGAATGTTCAGGGGGCCAGCTCTTCCTGTACCGAGGCTCAGCTGCGCTGTCTCTTCAGCAGGGCTTCCCCTGAGGACATAAAATAGCTCCCCCTTACTACTGCCACGGTACTAAATCTCTGCTTCCTAGTTATTATCACCGTACGAAACGGCCGTGTTGTTTCATGTGTTCGGTCTGTTTCTAATCATCTACCCACCCCCATCCTGCAGCCTCACTGGAATGGGAAATTCCAGGAGGGCTGGAACTGTTTTTCCTATTCACGACTAGATTCCTAGTGGCTAGCATAGTATACCTGGAGCACAGGAAGCGCTTAGATAGTTGATAAATGAATAAAGATGTCTTTAAAGCACTGAGCTAGGTATTCAAAGAATTTGAGGAATTATTATTTCTGAAAATGTTTACTGATAGGGATAGGGAGGGACACACACACACACACACACACACACACACACACACACACACACACCCCACATTCTCTCTAAGTTTAGAAATGCAAAATAAATCAAGGCTTAGAGAGTAGGTAAGCTGTGAGGAACTGACCTGTATGAGCTTTAATGATTTCTGGAAAAAAAAACCTTATCCTGTAAAAAGGTCATAATTGGGTATATGCTAATTTATTTATTTAGTCTCCTTCAAATCCGAAAGCCTTACTAGTCTGAAATGGTCCTCTATAACTCTATGAAGTGAGCTCAGGTTATATAGCAATTTATAGTCAGATTTGTTAACAAATGTGGGGAATAAACTGCACAGAGCAGTGAGTGGTGAGGTGAACCCACTTGCAAATGGGCCAGTTACTATTGTGCTTAGTGTTTTACTGAGAGCTTACAATGTGGGCTCTGTACACAGGCAGATGACAGGCACTGTGACGTAACTAATCATCCTTATTAGCTAACACTGATGACACATTAAGCATACATCAGGCAGGAAGCAGGCTAAGTACAGTAGACATCCATTTAGTTCTTACTCCAACTAAAAGAGGTTGAGCTCGAGATCACAGACCTAGTTCACAGCAGCAAGGATGGAGTTTAACCTCACGTCTGCCTGAATTTAGAGCTTTAATCACACTTAACCTATAGAAGACATGATGTCTGAAGAGGAAAGAATTGTAATCTGGGGAAACATGGCCCCCAAATATGCAGTATCAGTGAACAAGATAATAATTAACTCCTGTTGTGATTGTTCAAATGTGAGGACACTAATAGGGCACGGAATCTTTTTATTTTCCTGCTTTGGTATATAGAGGACAACAATGATTAAATGAGATCACAAGTTCACAAAGCTAAGCTGAGATTTGGACAGACATAGGAGAACGGCCCGGGCCCATTCTCCAGGGACAGGGCCTGCGTCAGCAGGTCAGTGTGTATTAGAATGCCACACACAGGAACAGAAAGTGGAAAATAGAGAAGAGAGGTTAACATAGATTTAGAGTAATTAGGACTGACTTCGATAGCAAAGGTGGGATTCAAATTGAGTTCTACAATGACACATTTCAGCTGTAAAAAAAAGTAAGCTCGCTCAGATACAGAACTGTATTGCTAATTCTCTACAATTAGATAGAATGGAGTTAAACATTCTCAGAGATGTGTTTGAATTCAGCCATTAAAGCTTAGAAAAATTAGGGAGGGGATACAGGAAACTGCTTCCTACAAGATGGTTACTTTGAAGGACAATGTTAAAGTTTTAGGAACATTACATGTGAAATAGGATGTATATAAAAACTCACAGGTATGATATGATACATGTTATATTGTAACTATTATTTTTAAACTAGCATTTAAAATAAATAGTTGTAGTAAAAAAAAAAAAAGGTTTTAAAGTCATATTTTCACCCAGAGGGCAGTTGGCTGGATTTTCAATTCTTTGTATATATTCCATATCTACAGCTGTGACTGTTTAAAAACGTTATATTCAGCATGAATTACCATCTGTAATTGTGCTGTTTTTTTATGTGCCTATGTGTATACACCTTTGTGCAGATGATCTTGGAGGTCAGAAGATGTCAGATCTCCTGAAGCTGGAGTTACAACAGTTATGAGTCTCCTAATGTGGGTGTTGAGAACTGAACTTGGGTCCTGTGGAAGAGCAGCAAGCACTCTCAACCACAGAACCATTTTGTCAACCCCTGTAATTCTACTTTTCAATTGCAGATAAGTAGATAGCTATAAACTTTTCTCAACAAAAAAAAAGTTTCTTAGCTATTTCAAATTTCTAATAACTGGCTAATGCAAGTGCTATTCCTATTTTTCATAGAAACCAATGAAAAATGTGCAGGAGTTCTGCACTGTCTAAAACAAAGACACCTTGAGTTTAATTCCTGGAACCATGAGGTTGAAGGAAGACCCCTTCAACTTGTTCTCTGACCTCCATGCATGCATCATGGGGCATGCGCCACCCTAAATAAATATAATGCAAAACCCAAAGCCAGTTTTTCATTAAAAATTGCCCTCAATTATAGCTCTCTTTGGTTTAGGTAGCATAGAGTTCCAGCAAGTGATGCAAGAACTACACGGAAGCAGACCCTCATTTGAGGTATACATAGTTCTTGAAGAATCACCTTTACAACTATGACACAAAACAATAAATCAACCAAAACAATAAAATCAAAATATTGGTTACTATCTGGGATTATAATCTTAGTCTGCTACTATGGTCAGGAACCACAAAATGATATTTCAGTCAATGATATACTACATATACAAGATTATATTGAAGCTGAAAAATTCCTAGTGCCTAGTGACTTCATGGCATAATGCCTACTTACATGACTGGGGTAGTGATGCTGGTGTAAACCAAACGACTGCCTAGTCAGTCAGATGAAAGCATAATATATACGATTATCCATGGAACATCAGACTGGCGAGCCATGATGTTACTGGCTTATTTACTGTGTTATACTTTTTATCATTATTGTACAGCGTGTTTCTTCTAGTTAGAAAAAAGTTTAATTATGGTAGCACTTATAATCTTTGCATTTAGGAGGCCAAGGCATGAGGATCCTGAATTTGAGGCTAGTCTGGGTTGCTTAGTGCAATCCTGGGTCAAACATAAGTCAAGATCAAAACCAAAAACAAAATGAAAACAAAGAAACAACACATTTACTGTAAAAATTCATGTTGCGTTATCCTAATACTAGTGCCACGTGCCTGTGTTTACTGTGTCTCTTGATTTCATCATTTCTCTTGTGCTTGTTAAATTTCACATTGTTCTGCTCACTATGATTCTAAGCGCCTCCTAGGACTATGCCCTACAAATGGACTGTGGAGCCTGGTGTACACTAGTAACCCATATCACCTGGGCTCTTTAAGGTCACTCTGTGATATGCTTACAATGACAAAATTGTCTAATGACATATTCCTCAGAATTTATCTCCACAGTAGGTGACATGACTGTACAAGGATAAAGTATTTTGTGAAGGTTATTACAAACTTCTTGTGAAAGTATGGTTTAGGTCCAGTGATGTGTTACTTACCATGAAATGAGGTTGTGTTAAAATGCGTTTTAGTTCCTTTGCGTCATTATTCTCAGGGTAACATGAAATTTCTTCCAATACCTAGAAAAACAAGATACATACTAGTGAAAAATGATATGAGATTTACAAAGCATGGAACTCTTTTAAATTAAAATCCATGAGTGGGTTTTTGTGATGGGAAAGACAATTACTTTAAAAACATTTGTTGAGTTCAAAGGTTATTAAAATATGAGAATAATATTGATAAAGTAAAATGAAACAAATGCAATAATAGTTTGCCTTCAATACCCAGCTATGACCTAAAGGTAACGAAAAACTAAAAAGCAAAATGGGAAGTTTGTAACATATATTTATTACAGGTTTAAGAAACTTAAGTATCTTAAGGAGAAAATTCAGATTTACCCCCCAAATCAATTCCTACTGAAAGTTAATAACAGCCTTTAAAATTGAACAGCACTGCTAGTTCCTTAAAAAGATGACCAGAGGTTCAACGGAAACAATATATAAAAGAATGCTAATTAAGCAGGCTAATTAATTAGGAATACACTTCATTTCCTTGCAGCCTGGTGGGAAGAATGCTGTTCTCCATGCTTATCTTCCACCACAGAGAAGACGGTGCTTCTGCCAATGGATCCTTGGACAAATTCCAGCGAACCCAAGACCAGATTTGAAGTTCAAACACCCTCAGTAGTTTTTCCTCTGCACTCAACCTTGCCTCACCAATCAGGCATTAACAGTTTGCTTGCATTGGTGAAATGCTGCTTGCAGGTGACCTGCTGTTAAAAGGGTCTCCCTTTCCCCCAGGAACGGAGTTCATCTGTTCACCTTAGTCCAGGGCTAGCAGCCCAGAGCAGAGCCTCGGTTTTCTGAGCAGGCCCCTGTTACTGCTCTATCTGCTGATGGCTGCTCCAGAGACCTCCATATGGCACTCAACTGAATCCTAATCATGGAGCCAATCTAGGCTGCCTCAGCACCACTGGTGTAAGGGGTACATAGCCCTTCACCATAGGACTCTTCTGCCTCAACCTGCAAGAACTTCAGGAAGGGGTTCACTTGGCCTGAGTCTCAGATTTCAGCACCCTACCACTCACACCCCTACAGGTGTATCTTCTTCAAATACCCTGTTAATGATTGCTGGTTATACAGCTAATTCCTACTGCTTAATGAAATTCAAGTAGTTCTCGTTGGTGTATTTTCTGCTTCTCTTCCAGGAAATAACAAGGGGAAAGCACAAACTTTGTTTCCCTTGCTGCTTTCACGGCCTATGATCTTAAGTACAGAGGTGTGATCTCCAAAGCTAGGGGAAATTCTTCAAGTGTATAATTAGGACAAAGGATTGTCCCCAGACTGTCTCTACTTCTGTCTATTTGGGTATTGATAAGATTGGGCAGTGACTCATGATTCCTGCCTGAAGTGTAATTCCTTTCAAAGAACAAAAGAATGATTGCTGGGCAAATTAAGACAGATTTTTCCTTACCCTATTCTCACCAACTGAGCAAGCATGGCAGCCACCATGGTCTAATTTCTTAGTGAGTATGTAAGCATATACTATATATATATTATGTATGTATGTATGTATGTATGTATGTATGTATGTATGTCCACATATCTATACACACATATATACATATACATGTATGTATATGTATATATATATATATCAAAAGTCATGTTTCACATCTGCTAGGAAGCTGGCTGTGGTGGTACATACCTGTCATCCCAACAATGGACTATATGGTGAGATCCTGTCTCCACAAAACAAAACCCAGAACAAAATGTGCTAAAAATGGATTATGTTTTCAATGCTCTTTCATTTAGTAATCATACTTTGCAAGAAGTATTTTTATTTTTTTTTATTTTTATTTATTTATTTATTTTGTTTTTTGAGACAGGGTTTCTCTGTGCAGCTTTGCGCCTTTTCCTGGAACTCACTTGGTAGCCCAGGCTGGCCTCGAACTCACAGAGATCCACCTGGCTCTGCCTCCCGAGTGCTGGGATTAAAGGCGTGCGCCACCACCGCCCGGCTCAAGAAGTATTTTTAAAAGGAAATGTTTATTTGCAAAAAAATTTAAAAGATCAAATAGTAAAAACAAGGTATTTACTAATGGGGTAATTTCTACATCATTCTAGTAATAAGAAAAAAATTACACAGTCATTGTATTATATCCATAAAGATCAACTAGAGGCATAAAATGTTTATTTCATAGTATTAGGCCCAAACCAACATATTTTGGTTGGTAATACATCAAATTCTATATGCAAATGGAAAAGATACAAAAAACGGAAACTACTGTGTTAGGGTAATGGGATTCTGGGTGAATTTGGGTTTCCAAGCTTTCTGCAAAGCCATGCTCCTATAACAAGCAAGTATGAAAAAGCTTGTGGCAAATCCTTTTATGCATTGATGATGCATAAAAATGACTTCTTTGAATTCTGATATTTAATTGTTATACAAAAGTCAACTAACCTCCACATAATACCACATTAAAAAAGCAACTCAGATTTTTTAAAGCACGTCTATTTCTACCAGGTGCAGTAAAATAACATTAAAAAAAGAAAAGACTATATTAATATGTTCATTTACACAGCAAAACCAGAAGGAGAAGTCTGGGAACTACTGTTGCTGAGACTTTTTTCTTCTCCAGGTGGATGTTCAATGATAAATTTAGCAATCTCAATCTGAGTATGAGTCAAACTGCGATCCTAAAGAGCGTGCCTCTTAATATGCAGCAAAACATCTTCAGTAAAGGTAGCAAATGTGACAATGCTGAACACTTTGAGAAAAAGATGTCACTTACCTCTTTGGCTCTCTGTACTGCATCGCTTGGAGGATTCCTGATTTGTGGTGAAGACTTTGTGTTAATTTTGTCATAGAGCTAAAAAGCAAAGGAGAAAATACAATCAATACTCAGGATGTTTTGCTACAGTTTACGGCTTTCTGTTTCAACAAACAATATTTTCCTCTTAAAAAGTCAGGGAGATGATGTCAGTGAGTCTTCTTTGGAAATGTTCATCATTCAAGGGAACTTGTCAGAATATGAGTTTCATGTATATCTTGTAAAGTAAATACTTTTGAAGAGAGGAACCAAAATTCTATCCTTAGCAATTCACACTTGTCAATATAGCAGCCATCTGAGTGTTTCCCTCCAGACAGAAGCAACATTCACCAACGTGAGTATGCAGTAAAATGAAAGAACCGTTTCTGGCCAAGAAGAGTCTAAAGAATTTTCACAGAAACCTAGATCTTGGGAAAGGGCAAACCCAACTCCTTCTACGAAGGAATGTTCTCACAGGAGTTTTTGCTTGTCTTACTAGGGATGTTCATTGTCAGAATCAGTGCTGGAGCCCTCAGCAGGGAGTCAAGGACAGAAACTTGGTCTCTTTTGACTTTGCAAATTCAGAATGTAAAAAACGTCTAAATAAAGCTATACCCTCTCCCGACAAACATGAAAGATTCAAGCATCAACTTGCTAAAAAACATTAATTTAATTCATCAGAGAAAATACTCTGCAGTTTATTAGTGTAATTAAAATGCTAGCTCTACTTCAAATGGAATGGCCCACAGTCAATAGTGTGCTTTGAAAAGTACAAAGTTAAAAGTGACCTTGGCTAGTCTGATGGTGTCTATTTCCTAACTTCTCTAAAACATTAATTAAGAAAGTACTACTTAATTGAAGACTGAATAAATAGTTTAAGCAGAAAAGTAAAATGCTACTCTACTTAAAACATTTTAGGGTACTGGTAGTATGATGTTTGGCCAAATCCTTGGGAGAATATATGTGGATGATCTCTGTCTTCTTAAAGTTTACATCTCTAGTGGTTGTCAACAAAATTTGGAATAGAAAATGTACTTTTTTATAGAAATATGTCTAGGCAGGGTCTTATTATGTAGCCCTGGCTGGCCTGGAACTCACCACGTAGACCAGACTGGCCTCTTGCTTATAGATATACACTTGTCTTCAAACTCAGAGAGTTCTGTCTGCCTCTCCCTCCTGAGTATTAGGATTAAAAGTGTGTACCACGATGCCCAGCTTACAGAAATAATGCAGTGATTAACTTCCTAGACTAACTTATGAGAAGAAATGAAATACTTCATATATAAAATATTAAGAAGGAAACCTCAAAGTGAATGTCACCCACTTCAAAAAAACCAAAACAAAAAAGAAACCATCATTTAGGAATATTTAAATATATTACAATTGCAAGATGAATAAATCCTATAACATTGTGTTTGTAGTTAATAGACTTAAATTTTTATTGATAGTGAATACCTTGTTGTATTCTTAGCAAAATAAAACAATACATAACATTTAAAAAAGACAGTGGGCCTGAGAGATGGCTCATTATATAAAGACACCTTCAGCCAAGCATGCCAACATGAACTCAATCCCCCCAGGACTCACATGGTGGAAGGAGAGGACCAACTCTTGAAGGCTATCCTCTGAAATCCACACGAGCACATTCCCATTAACCCCCAAAACAAAATACAATTTAAAAAAGATTAAAAAAAAATACATTTAGTGGTTCTGGGAGTGGTGGTATTCGCTTTTAATCCTAGCATTCCAGAGGCAGAGGCAGGTGATCTATGTGAGTTTTAGACCAGCTTGGTTTACAGAGTGAATTCCAGGACACTCGGAGCTACATGAGAGACTCTGTCTCAAAAACCAAAACAACAGCAGCAGCAGCAACAACAACCATCACCACCATTTAGTGGGCCAGCAAAATGGCTTAGTGGGCAAAGGTGCTTACCATCAAGCCTGATGGTTTGAATTCATTCCGTAGAACCCACATGGTGGAAGGAGAGAACAGACTCCCAGAAGTTGTTCTCTAACCTTCACACATGTACTGTGGCACGTGTGCATGTACACACACACACACACACACACACACACACACACACACATACTAGAAGTGTAACTTTAAAAAGACGCTTAGTTATCCCTGATGTCAAAGTATTAATAACTAAAGTTTATAGAACTTAGATGAATAATAATAATAACAGTAAGAGCTCAAGGCCATTTAAAAGAATAGCAAATTCAATTCAAGGCGTTTTAGGCTGACTGCACTATCACTTTACACTGTTTACACTGCTAATTCTTTACCTAAAAAAGCTTTACCTTTTTGTAACCAAAGACCTGCTAACGCTACTTCCACCACTTTCAAATATGATTAGTATTGCTTTCTATTTACACAATTAATAAATGCGTATCAACTTTCACTCACAGAGCAACAAACACTCACTCTTCCAAATTTCTGAACCTGGAGACTTGATTTTTAACCTGGTCTTACTATCCAAGTATAGTCTGCCAGTGTAGTTTTTATAAAAAAGTTTCAGTACTAGGCACAGTACTCAGGGCTTTGACTCTGCTAACATCTAAGAACTACATGTCAGTATACTGTCTTGAAGACTTTTATCTGGTGCCTATGAGACATTTTTGAGCCTCACTCTAGACCTACTAGAGGTGCTTTCATCTGTTCTGTGGGTTTTTAGAAATCTTCTATCCAGTACTAACTCCACGAGATGGAACCCATACCTGACACTGCTTGGGTGACTGAGAACCTGAGACTAGAAAGTCCAAGGACCTAGAGTAAAAGCAAATACCACTGCTCTAAAAAAGAGGAGTAATAAAATGACTCCTAATGACATTCTGTAATATTCATAGATCAGTGCCTTGCTCAGCCATCTCAGCAGAGAAGCTTTTTCCTGTAGCAGGTGGGAACATATACTGAGACCCATAGCCAGGCAATATGCAGCCCTAAAAGAGATATCTCCATCAAATATTTCCTTTCAGGGCTCAGAGAACAGTGTGGAAGGGGAGGCAGAAAGAGTGGAAAAGGCAGAGAGGATGGAGGACAGCAAGGAAACAAGGCCCTCTACATCAACTGACTGATGCACAGATGAAGTCAGAGATGGAGACAGCATGCACAGGGCTGCACAGGGCTGCACCAGATGGGGCCTAGAGCTGAAAAGAGAAGTGGACGCATGCCCTATTCCTAACCCAGAAGCTGTCTCCGATTGATAACCACTTGTGAGTGAAAATTTGCTTTTCTCCAAGGGAGTCTCACTGGGAAACAAACTACTCTTAAGGGTAAACTGCATGTCCAGCAGTAGGTGGCCAACAGAAAATGAACTCAATGACATCTTTGGAGGTTCCTTGTCTCATAATGTCATGTCAGGAAGATCAGATTCCTTATTCTGGTGTATACATAAAATATATGAATAAATAAAACTCTCCAGTTCTCAAGCAATTCAGATAAGAGATAATGTATATTAATAGGAATAATGATGACTGCTTCTTTTATTGAGCGTTTACTAGATGCTAACTACTAGTCAAAGATCTTAATATACATGCACCCACTTAACCTCAGCTAATTTTGCAAGGCTGGTGCCTCTGTAAATGTTAGTTATAAAATGTTATTCCCATTTTACAGATGAGGAAAACAGACAACAGTGAAGTAAGAACCACAGTTTTAGCTTTAGGATGACTTCATGGGTGGCATGCAGGTGCCTGGAGTCTCATCACTTTCATGGCCATATTGTAAGGAAGGTGCTCAGATAAAACTCCTCTGTGCCTTTGGTATGGCCTGAAACATGCATGCACGCATGCATGCACACATACACACGCTCTAGAATTCCAAACTAAGGCCAATAGGCAGTCTGTGGCCTCCAGTGTACTAGGAAGCTGCCAGTGCTGGTGCAGGGCTTGGTGAGCGGCAGTCAGCGTTCCTTCCACTCTTGGCCCAGGCCTTATTCTGCCTACAGAGGCAGAAGCAGGGCATGTGTAGGAGACATAGGAGAGAACATATTTGATTTCCCTTCTCCTCCTTCTTGTCCTTTGCCCCATGTAAAGTGAAGGGTATGGGGACCCTCCAGAAAAGCTTACACAGGAACTGGAAGTGGTGACTAGAGCTCTTTGCATTGGTCTCTGGCCAGGGCTTGCCGAGTTGCAGCAACTTACTGGCCCACATTGGTGCACTAGGAAGGTAGCTTTGTTCAGAGAATCCTTGGAAAGACTCAACATGTGATATTTTAGGTCTTAAGTGAAAAATGACAAGTGTTTGCTTCTTTTATGCCTCACCTGGGGTGCCCCCCAGTATATATTAAGGAAAGAATGTGTGCTTCCTATGAGTTAAAGAAACATCTCAGAGGGTAACCTGCCCAAGGCCATTCTGATGGAGTCCTGTCCAAGAGGACTGTCTGCATAGAGCAAGAAGACCCAGAAACAGGGGATATGGGTAACACCACGGGCAGGAGACAAGAGTGTGCTGCTGAGGCTAGCTGCAGGCTGTGCCAACAGGGCTAAAGCTGCCCATTTGTAACCCAGGACAGCGCCAACACTGGGATGCCTGCCACATTCAAGGGCATCAACAACCGAAAAGGAAGTGGCCGTCTGATGTTCGTGATATTAGAACATGCTGTGTAAGGGCTTCTTTCTCTTCTCCTTGACCCTTGAGTTCTCCAATATAAGACAGCAGCACACACTGTTTCCTCAAAAATGAAAAATTTGAACTTGTACATAGAAATTATAAATATATATTTGTAAAAATGTTGAGTACCACAAAAAGAAACACAGCAGAAATACCTATTTTAGCTGGTCTCTTTAGCAACTAGATACAATTTCTATTTGATCCTGCTTGCACATTAAAACTTTTCCCCTTGAAATTAAGCACATTTTGATCATATTTAATTCTTTTTTGGATCTTTCATGCCTGCCTTACTTAACAAGATTGTTAAGATAGAGAAGACCTTAGCTATCAATACAATTCTATTCCTTCATTTTGAAGAGAACGTTACAGTTTGGATAAATGTCACCCGAGCACCCATGTATTACAAGTCTTGTTTGCTAGTTTGTGGCACTAGCAGAGGTGGTAGAAGTGTGAAGATGTGGGACCTAGTAGGAGAAAGTTAGGTCATTGGGGCTGTACCTTTGAAGTAGATAACAGTATTCCATTCCCTTCTTCTCTGCCTCTTGTATGTCATGAGGTGGGCAGCCTCTCCTGCGATGATGCCTTCTCACAGGCCCAAAAGCAATAGGGAGAACTGACTGAAACTTCTAGAACTATGAGCCAAAATACATCTTTCTTCCTTTTAGGCTGATTATCTCAGCTATTTTGTCATAGCAACTGAAAGCTGACCAATGCAGAAGTGAAAACTAACGTCTACTCAGGTGAAATGCCACACTAGGGTTACACAAGCAGAGCAGCAGGGCATGATAACATGGCCTTTTGTCTCACACCAGATCTCTCTGGATTGTATCAGAACTTAGTAATACCTAACAACTAACAACCCATGCGAGGGAGATGCCTTTAGTAATATTTGGGGGTAAAACTGCAGAAAATGTCATTCACAGACTACAGAAAAAATAAAGTAAATATGAAAGTTCTTAGTCAATCAATTGCAGGTTTTGGCATGTTAAGATCTGAATCTGATCCTGGCCAAATAGAAATTTTTTAGGCTTTAGGGCTATCTAGTCTCTGTCACTACTGTCAAAGCCTGTTGTGCTGTGTAAAAGCAGCTGTTAAAATGAACAGACATGGCTGTGTTTCAATGAAATATTTATCAAACAAGTGGTTGGTTGGATTTGGCTTGAGGGTGAGAATTTGTAACCTCTGCTCTAGGAATTTAAATTCAAGGTGGTCTGGCAACATTACAATATATTTCTTTTTGTTATTTGCATTCCTTAAATCTGAAGACAATGAAGCGTATTTATAAGGCTGGCATGCTGAAGCAGATGGGGAAGAGGATGGGAAGATGTTAATAAATTATTCTTAGACGGAAAACAGGGATGTGGAAGTCTATGACTGTTTGCATTCTTTTTCTAAAGAAATTAGCCACCCAAGTTCAGCACTATATATATATCTCCAAACCACACACATAGCATGAAGGCCAAAACAAGGAAATGTGAACAGCTGCAAGGGAAGCAGGCTGTCTCACACCATGTCACTCCCAGACAGGCCTGCTCCCAGCCTGTCTCTGGCACTGTGTCAGATGGGACCACACACAGCCACATGGACACACTTCACCTCTGTCTCAAGGAGAGTAGACGCAGTTCCATTGACACTGTAGATGTTCCAAACAAAGCAGAGTAAACTCAGTGGTAATATTCAGTTCCTATCTCCTGAGCATGTACTTTCCAACAGAAAGATGAAATAAATTAATATATTACTTTTAATTTACTTGTAAAGCATTCAATGAAGCTTCTTTTTCTAAATGTCATACTTTATTACATCTCACTCTTGATTTAGTAGTCCTCAAATAGAAGTGATTGCTCATTGTTTTATTTATCATTGAATATTTAAAATAGAATTAGTGGGAAGACGCTATGAAATAACTATCCCTGGGTTGTATAACCCATTTTCCCCCACAGAGAAAACCATATCAAAGGACAATGATATATACCACTTGAGACAAGATTATAACTTCCTTTTTTTTTTTTTCAAGACAGGGTTTCTCTGTATAGCCTTGGCTATGCTGGAACTCACTCTGTAGATCAGGCTGGCCTCCAACTCAGAGATTCACCTGCCTCTGTCTTCCGAGTGTTGGGATTAAAAGCGTTCATCACCACCACCCAGCATGATTATAACTTGTACAAGACTACAAGCATGGACCAAATAATGAATGGGCTTGTAGAGCTGCAGAGAACATTGAAGCTCTTTAGCAAGCACTTAAGGACACTGAAGCAACTTCCTGTTGGAAAAGAATTCAAGTTTGTACTTAGCCGCAAAAGAATGAAATGTGCCCGCAGGCCCAGTAAGACAGATAATAAGAGGATGAGCAAGAGTGCATGAAATGACAGCCATGAGATATGAAACAGATTATCTCAGTAGGAACTTCCTCCGTAGTTCTGTGAACCATCTGCGGAGGAGCTCGGGGAACAGGAACCAAGCTCCACTATCACACCTTAGTGAACCGAGAAGTGATAGGCAAAAGGATTCTTTTTCACTTATAATACATTGAAATCCAGCAAAATGTTAGGGAAAGGTAGGGGATTTCATACTAAAATACAGGGAACTCACAAGCAGCTATCACTTTGAAGAGGATTTTTTTGAAGTTGTAAATTGGAGAAAAATTTCTGAGATCTAAACTCTATTTTCCTGTACAAGTTAACAGACCAACTTGATGTCTTCAGTATAAACACCTACCCAGGAGGCTTGAACAGAGGATTCTGGACAGCCTGGGAAACCCCATCTCTTAAATGTAAACAAAACCAAAATTGAAAGGCCCTTTCGAAGATGTTGACATAATTAAACACGAGATAGTGCAAAGATCGCATGATGCGGCCACACATCCTTAGTATCATTAAACACGAGATAATGCAAAGATAGTCCATACAGGTCTGAATATTGTAAAAGAAACATTGTAAAAGCTAAAATGGAATTTTCAAAAAAAACTAAGGAGCTATAAATTTATAAACTCCAAGAAAAATGTCTTACACATTTAAGAATGATTATGCATCATTGTGATTCTGTGATTTATAAAAGGATATCAAAACCACCAGGGTATTTTTTATTTTATGGAGTAAGTATCTGTCTATTCTATCAGTACCATTTTCCCCTTATAGACTATGGATTTTTCAAATCTGTTTAATTAAAAAATACCCACCGCTTTGTGTGTGTGTGTGTGTGTGTGTGTGTGTGTGTGTGTCTGAGTACATTCCACATATGCTTAGGTGCCCACAGAATCCAGAAGAGGATGTTAGCTCCGCTGGAGCTGCTTGACACAGGTGCTGTGGGCTGAACTCTGGTACTCTAGGACTGCTATACCATCTCTCTAGGCCCCAGTTTATTTCAAATAGTTAAAGAAAACATTCAAATATTAGTCGTGCAGATGATTCTCCATTGCAAGGAGATCATGCATTGCATGCATTAGAAAGGTGTACTTCCATTGTCTTTGAACAGTATCATTACAGTTTATGCTATGAGTTAACTTTCCCTCCAAATATTCAGAAAACAAGTAAATTAAGCACCTTTTAGAAACTGTAAACTAAACTTGTGTTTCATCCCAAGAAGTATGCTAAATCCTCAGAATCTAGTGACTAGAGTAAAGCAGCGAGAGTCCTAGTCTGGAATTAGCTTGTCCTTGGGTAAGGCCCAGCTCATACTGAACAGCTCAAGCTGGAAATGAATTGGGGGTGTACTAGTGGCTGGAAGTTTTTGAGTTAGATGTGCCAGGAAAGCTTAATAGTGTAATAATAGCTTACTAGTGTAATGTTAGCTTAACAGCATAACAGTGTGTCTTAAGTCACGTTTTCGTGGGGAATATATCCTGAAGTTCTAAGAAGCAGCTCAGCTGTCTGGTAATACGATAGTCTAAAGTAAAGCCAGGACTGAAGTTTGCTGTGGGCAGTGAAGATAACTGAAAGATCACTATCTTTGGGCTAACTGAAGAGTTCCTGAAAGTCAATTGTGGCGGCATTCCTGCTGAGCTCCTGGCTTGGCTCCAGAGAGCAGCACCCACCCCTAATCCTTCCTTTGTTTAATCACACCTCTTGTTTCTCTTATCGCCCTGTGTGAATCTTATTTGAGAGTCAAGGATCAGACAGTCCCCCAAGGATCAAAGGCCTATGTGAAACTTGGTCCAGGAAACCCGGAAGACGGAGGTACCTGAGAAATCAAGTAATTTGCACCTGGTATTTGGTCTCTGGGAACTGCTTTTGGGTTGCTTTGAAGGTATGGAAATTAACTATCTAAACTGTTATAAAGAGTTTCAGTCCTTTGAGGCTGGATCCCCCTGCAGCCATGACAGGCTAGATTCATTCTTAAGATGCCTCTGTGTCTTCGTTCCATGGACCCTCGTGAACCCACACACTCATGTAGCAACCACACAGCTACAGTCAATAAATGCCTTCATATCCTGGCAGCAAAATGCTGCATGTAGACCCTTGTTTGGTGTAGATTTTATTTGTGTGTGTACAGCAATGCTTTTGTTTCAGTCTTAGTTGAACATTGCTGCTGTGGGATGTTCTGCATGTCAAATGTGTTGCTCCGATTGGTTAATAAATAAAACACTGATTGGCCAGCAGCCAGGCAGGGAGTATAGGCAGGACAAACAGAGAAGAGAATTCTGGGAAGTGGAAGGCTGAGGCAGAGAGACACTGCCAGCTGCCGCCATGACAAGCGAGATGTAAGGTACCGGTAAGCCACAAGCCACGTGGCAACTTATAGACTAATAGATATGGGTGAATTTAAGATATAAGAACAGCTAGCAAGAAGCCTGAGCCATTAGGCTAAGCAGTTTAAATAATATAAGCGTCTGTGTGTTTATAAGTGGGTTGTCAGACTGACAGGGCTTGGTTGGGGGCTGGAGAGAAGCACCAATCTCTCACATTGCACTTCAGGGATTTACTTTTGAGTCCAAGAAATTAAGAGCTGCTTGACCTCTGAGTTCAGTCTAAAAAGCTGTCCCTTTGGTGGCGATGTCTCGTGATTTGGCAGCTCTTCCTGAGAAACTGAGATATCAGCCCCAGATGACCTAACTTGATTGTCATTTTTGAGTTGGCAAATAGCTTTAAAATGAACTTTAGAAAGAAACAAATCACATCTGTTCTTGAGCAAGCAAAAAAAAAAATCAAAACAACCTCCAAACAAAACAAAAATCAGGAGGGAAAACAATCAATCACAGGATATGATATAGGCATACAGTATAGGCAGCCTTTATTCTAATAAAGCCTTTTAAAAGAATTTATTGCATGCGTACATTTGCTTGGACTCATGGCACACAAGTGGAGGTCAGAGGACAACCTGAAAGAGTTGATTTTTCCTTCCATCATTTGGGTCTAAGTCGTAGGTAGCACTCATGCTGTCAGCTTGGTGGCAAGCATCCTTATTTGTGGAGCCATCTCACAGTGTAGGCGTCTTTTTGTTGTTTTTATTTTCTCTTCAGGACAGGGGATGGGGGCAGGGGTTTCCTAGGCTGGCCTCAAACTGGATGTCCTTGGCCTTCTGCCTCCAGCTTGTACTGACATTACAAGTATGTACCTGATTTATAGGGTGCTGGGGATGGAACCCAGTGCTTCAAGCATGCCAGGCAAGCCCTCCATCAACTGAGATATTTTCAAATATCGTTTTATTTGAAATAAAACCCTGTTTTAAGAAAGCCTCCGGGGAGAAGGCACTTTTTGATATTAAAGACAAGAGTTTGCCCAACTGTGAGATATTAACACTTTGATATGAATTTACTTCCTATTTTTTAAAGTGTTAAAACCTCATTTACTAGCCCTATTGTTTTTACATATCTACGATTATAAGTGAAAACTATTTACACTAAGAAAATCTCACTATCTACCCCACTGCTTAATAAAGACATTGATATTACAAGGGATTGCTTTTGGAAGCCATAGTAACTAGCAAAAACAAATTAAAAAAGAGACCAACACAAAGTTGAGAAGACAGCAGCTGTGTTGTTGGATTGCTAATGCTGCAAGCTAGTCATTCATTTTTTTTTTTTTGGTTTATTTTCTTGAGACAGGGTCTTGCTGTGCTTTGCTCAGGGTAGCATGATCCTAGCATGATCCTCTTGCCCCTGTCTTCTGAGCACTGGGGTTACAGGTATGTACTTAATTTCTTTTTTTTTTTTTTTTTTTTTTTTTTTGGTTTTTCGAGACAGGGTTTCTCTGTGTAGCTTTGCGCCTTTCCTGGAACTCACTTGGTAGCCCAGGCTGGCCTCGAACTCACAGAGATCCGCCTGGCTCTGCCTCCCGAGTGCTGGGATTAAAGGCGTGCGCCACCACCGCCCGGCTGTACTTAATTTCTTAATTAGCCACCATCTTCATACCTTCAGTACAGAAGGTAAGAACTCTGAAAAGCTTTAGTTTTGCCTCTCATATGCATACCCTAGATAAAGGTTGGAACTCCATTTTGCCTTGGCTTTCCAATGAATCTAAAGTATAATAGAGTCTCATGCACACAGTTCAATTCTGCGATGTTTACACAAACTATACTTGATCTTAGCCAAAAGGCCGAGAAGCTGTTTACACAAACTAAAAGTCATAATAATGAAGGGACTTGCCTAGAACTCTACTATCAGCAGGTTATTGAAATGAACATACTCTTGAAGTGTTTCACCTGCTAACTCATAAAAAAGAAAAAGCAACCATTCCCTCTTCAATGGAGCACATCACGTTCCTTTCTGGAAAGAGCCCTCTTTTCCTTGAGAATGAGCAGAAAGAGGGGCCAGTACTTATTGCACTTCAAAGGCTCTTAGAAAGGTTCTTTGCTTTCTGATAAAGTAGAATATAAAGAGAGAACGGCACTCAGAGTGGGTGATACTGATCCTGGGACACATTGATTTAGTATTATAGTATCTACTTCAGTACTGTAAAGTCAATTTTCAACCCTGGTTTATGTAATCCATTCAAACAGGAACCAGATGAAGCCCTGTAATCCACAGCACATTCAGAGAAGACCGTGCATTCCTTTAAAAATAATAGTGACTATAGGAACCAACTTGGGATCCAGAAGAGCAATTTTGTAAACAAGGAACCAAAGCGGAAATCTCTGTGATCAGCACTTTGAGAAGTTGGTTTGTCCTATTACATATTTTCCATATAACATGGACAGTGGATGAGTGGGCAAACAAAACGCAACATACACACATACAATAGACTACTATTCAACCTTAAAAAAGGGGGAAATTCTGATACATGCTACAACATGGATGAACCTTAAGGATTATGATGCTAAATAAAATAGGCTCGTCATAAAAAGACAAATACTGGACTAGTGAGATGTCTCAGTGGGTAAAGTTTCTTGACCCAAAACCTGTTGACCTGAAATCAATCCTTAGGACCCACATGGTGGAAGGAGAAAGTCAGTTCCCAAAAGATGAACTCTGATCTCCAGATGCACTATGGTACATGTGCGCCTAAGCAACACACACACACACACACACACACACACTTTAAAAAAATTAAAAAGAGGTAAATACTGTGTGGCCCACTGAGGTTCTTGGAACAGTAACACTATAGAGACAGTGAGCAGAATTATGGCTGTCATGAGCTAAAAGGGAGAGGGGATAGAGACCTTGTTTTAGTTTTAGTTCAGCCGAAGCAGATGAAAGAATTCTGGAGACAGATGGTGGCAATGGTTGCACAATAATATGAATGCACTTAACCCCACAGATCTGTACACTTGAAAATGCCCAAAGTGGGGCTGGAGAGAAGGCTCAGTGGCTAAGAGCAGGTGCTGCTCTTCCAGTGGATCTGAGTTCAGTTCACAACTGCTATAACTCCAACTTCAGGGGATCCTACATTCTCTTCTGGCCCCTGTGGGCACCTGCACTCACATGCATATGCACACACATACATATAATTAAAAATAAATCTCAAAAAGTTAAAAGTGATTTATCATAGGAAACTTTTTTAATATATAGAATTATGACACAAATTTCTGTCAAATTAGCCTGGATTTAACTTTTTCTGAATCTTAAGATGATTTCCTTTATGAACATAATAAATGGTTTGATTGGTGTATGCCAGTCAAAGCCAAAATAAAACAAAACAAAACATGTAGAAATGGTCAATTTCATGTTAGGTTTGTATCATAACCATAAAAAGTTCCAAATGGTGATGTTATATTATATAATATCTGCCAAAATCTGTGAAGTTTGGGAAGTGGCAAATACATACTTGAATGTAGATGGAATGATCAAAATAATACTGTCCTGATATGCCCTCCTCAGTGATATATAATGTTTATAACTCATAGTGTTTCCAAAGAAGCTGCTGCTCCTTTTTCTTCATTTGTTTTTGAGATATGGTCTCACGTATCCCAAGCTAGTGTCTATGCATTCAGGCTGTTGTCTATGCATTCTATAGCAGAGGATGGCCTTGAACTTCTGATTCTTCTGCCTCCATCTCCTGAGTGCTTGGACTATAGGCATGTGCAACTATATTTAATTTTTGGAGAGCTGGGGATTGAATCTAGGACTTTCTGCATGCTAGGTTACAATTGTGCTATCCAAGCTACATCTCTAGTTCCTAAAATAACTTTATCTTGAAAAGATACAAAAGTGCTAAGATAGATTTGAAAAAACCTAATTGCTTTCGCTCACTTCTAAGGGCTTTTTTGAAGTCCACGGTTTGCCCACAGTAAGTGGATAGATTGATGGCTTCTGGTAAACATATAGCTGTGATGTTTCATCTTGACTGTCAACTTCTTGAATCTGGGCATGTCTGTGAAGGTACATTCTAGAAGGTTAACAAAGAGGGAAAACCCTAGCCAGGCAGTGGTGGCACATGCCTTTAGTCTGAGTCAGAGGCAGGTGGAACTCTGTGAATTTGAGGTCAGCCTGGTCTACAGAGTGAGTTCCAGGACAGCCAGGACTATGTAGAAAGACACTATTTCAAAAAAACAAAAACAAAACAAAAACAAGAGGAAAGACCTCTCAGAGGGGGCAGCACCTCACAGTCTAGGGAAAAAGGAGTCTAAGAGAAAAACAGTGCTGCTTTATGCCTGCCTGCCTTTGTTCCTTGTTGGTAAATATATCTTATCTTGTTGCTGATGGGGCTATGGCCATTTTTGCTGACAGTGGAGTCCATCTTTTTCTTCCAACATGGACAGAAGAGCAGCAGCTGTCTAGGAATTCTCCAGTCCTTGAGTACCAGATTTGAATTGCTGAGGTATCCAGCCTTGTGGACTGAACAGTTACTGGGTACTCAGCCTTTCCAGTGTGTAAATAGTCACTGTTGAATATCTACCCTACATTGTGTAAGCCCCTTTGTAGTACATATTCATTCTATTGGTTCTGTTACTTCAGAGAACCTTAACTGACAGTTACATAATTATTATCTCAATTCAGTTTTAGAACATTTCCCCCAATTCCCTTTTGTTTGAAGAAATCTTTGTCTATTCCAAAGCAATAAAGATTTGCCCCTACATTTTGTTTTAAAGGTTTTAGGGGCCATGCCACCAGTGATGTACCTTAGTGGCAAAGTACTTGCCTAGCATGCACACAGTAAATCCCAGGTTTACTCCCCAACACTACAAAACAAAACAAAATTTATAGTTTTAAACTTTTACAATGAATCTAGGATCCATTTTGAGAGAATTCTTGAGTATGGTTGTAAGAGTCCACTTTCACGTCTTTGCTTATGGACTCCAACAGTGGTACCTCCATTTAAAGACTATTCTTTTGTCATTTAATTGCCTTGACATTTTTCATGAAAATTAATTAGTTAGAAATCTGAGAATTTATGTCTAAATCTCTTTTTGTTTCATCAGTCTATATATCTATTTTGTTTTCTATAGCTTTATAGTAAATATTGAAATCAATTCTCTTACGTTATTATTCTATCATCTTTTTGACATGTCCATATAAATTTCAGGATCACCATGTCAATTTCTAGTTCTCTACTGCTCCCTCCCCCAATGCTGGGGATGGACCTTGGAGCCTTGTGCAGGGTAGGCAAAGCACTCTAACCCTGAGCTACCACTTCCCTGGGTCCCATTGTAGTAATTTCTACAAAGAAATACTGCTGGAATGCTGATAAGAACGGTACAGATCAATATGGAAAAAATGCACATCTCCATTTATTTATCTGGTTCTTATTTACTTTCTTTTTACAACATTTCAGTTTTAAGCACATAATCCTTATGTTCAATTTATTACTAGGTATTTTTCTTTTTTGTGATAATATTTTCACATTACTTTTGCTTATATACAGAAACACATCTTATGACCATGGTAAACTTACTATTAATTCTAATAGACTATTATATAGATTCTTTAAGATTTTCCATATGTAAACCAGGCATAGTGGTGCATGCCTTTGATACCAGCACTCAGGAGGCAGAGGCAGGAGGATCTCTATGAGTTCAAGGCCAACCTAGAAAGTAAGTTCCAGGACAGCCAGGGCTGTTACAGAGAAAAACCCCGTCTTGAAAAAAGACTTGAGAACCAAAAACCAAAAAGAAAAAGATTTTCACATTTCTGTGAGAGGATAATTTTACATTTTCCTTTCAAACCTTCATGCTTTGAATTTTGTTCTTTTCTTATTAAATTGCTTAGAACCTCCAGGGTGATGTTGAAGTGGTTAAGAGTGGATGATCCTTTGAATGGATAAATAAAATGTAGTATAAAAATATTCTGTAAAACTCTGCTACAAGAATATAAAATCATGTCATTCATAGCAAAGTGGCTTGAACTGGAGATTATCCAAGTTAAGTGAAATAAGCTTAGGAAGAAAACCGTATTTTCTCTCACATGGAGAATCTAGATTTTAAAAAAGACACAAATGGCTATATGGGAAGAAAAGAACAATGGAAGAAGGTTGGGTGGGCAATACAGGATAATGGAGAATTAAACATAACAATGCATGAAAATGTCACAATGAAACCAATTATTTTGTACAATCCATATATGGTAATAACTTTTTAAAAGTAAGTAAAAAGAAGTGGACAACCCTTGCTTTATGCCTAACTGTATTTGTTTTCTGTTGCTGCTTAAAGAGTGATCCATCAGCTGGGCAGTGGTGGGGCATACTTTTAATCCCAGTACTCAGGCAGAGGCAGGTGGACCTCTGAGTTGGAGGCCAACCTGGTCTACAGAGTGAGTTCCAGGACAGCCAGAGTTATGCACAGAGATCCTGTCTCTAAGAAATAAGACAAAACAAAACAAGTGACCACATCAAGCTTACTGGTGTGCTGAAATATCTACATTAAAGGACCCAGCTAAGCCAGCTCTCAGGTATCTTGTTTTCAGTAGTACTTTCTCACTGCGGAGATGGAAACACAAGGAAGGTGTTTTCTAATCAGTTAGAAATGGTAGAGTAAACGACTCCTCAAAGCAAAAACACTTTGACCTTCAGCCCTAGGAAGTGGACAAGAGCACAAAGACCACCACCACTGGGCTTAGGCCCACCATCCCAGCTAGCTTGTACCTGCCAAAGCCGATGACTCTTTGAGACTGGATGGGGGCGCTACCAGTAACTTGGCCTCCAAAGGTCCTCAGGGCTTCTCATTCCAGACAGTTAAGTCCAGAATTCATGAGAAACAGTTTTGGCATTTCCTGACTGGCAATGTCGTTACATATTCAAACTGTCATAACTTATTTCTCAGACTCTAAGTGGCTAAAAAGTTCTACTTCTTTTTTTCCTTTAGGAAATTTTTGAGTTCTAAAAATATTCTATTCCAAACATGTCTACTAAATTAATGTCATCTCAAAGTCACAAAACAGTAAATCTGGAGTTGTAGTTTCTATGCAAGATGGAAAAACTCTAACTCTCTCTAAGCAGTAAAGCAATACAATAAAGATGTCAGCCATATATAGTATGAGGGATTCCAGCACTTGTTTATTTCTATTGCAATATTTTAACATATTACTTGAAAATAAAACACTATTTAATCTATTAGATAGTCTACTTACAAATGAACATTTAAATTAAGCTACGCCTAGAGCTGGCTTTGTGGTTTTAGCATTCATTTACTGGTTACAGTTTTAGAGAACAAGCTAATCATATTAGTTAGGTGGGGCATCATATTCACTACCGAGACGTCACTACATCCTAGCAGTCAGAGGTATGACATACAGTGAGTGAAGTTTTGAAGCTTAGTTGTTAAAGTGGGGCAAAGATGATGAATGTGTCATTTAAGAATACTTTACTTACAAAGTAAGCATTTATTCTGTAATAGGAAAATTTCTCTAAGAATGAAAAGATTGAGAATTGTTATAAAATAACATTTGCAAAATGCCCTTTAATCTGAAAAATAAAACCATCAAAAATGTACCGATTAATTGACCATCCAAAATACCACACAAATTCTAAGCTAGTACTGGTTCAAAAGACCACAAGAAGACAAAGACTATACTTCAATGTTTATTTCCAAGAAAATAAAATGAGTAACCTGTACTTTAATACTTATTTCCAAGAAAGTAAAGTGACTGATGGGATGACATTGAATTATTTTATGCTGGATTTGTGCACTTAGCACTCACACCTGATTTGAGTGGTAATTCAGGGTAAAATCAGTTTTTCATGCTGTACTGAGGTGAATTGTCTCTCCCAAAGTTCAGCTCTACCTAGAACCCCAGAATATAACTTATTTGGAAATGGAGGTTTTTCAAATGTAATTAGGATGAGGTATACTGGATCAGGGTCATCTTTAAACTCAATGGTTGGTGTCCTTTTAAGGAGGCCATGTGAAGACAGATAGAAGCACAGAAGACAAGGAAATATGAGGAACCTGTAGAGCCTGGAGGGAAGTGTCTACAAGCCAAGGGATGGGGGCAACCAGCAACGGTTGGAAGTGGCTGCTTTAAACCACTTGATTTGTGATGCTTTGATTTGGCAGCCTCAGGCAACTAGTACCCATGCCAAATTATATCTTACTAAAATTACCTATATAGTTCATATGGAGACCATCTTAACACTGGTGCCTTAGAGTTTTAAACAGAGGCTGAAAGAAGTTGACCCAAGCAGGTCTCCCTCATACCTCTCTCTATTTCTGCCTACAAAATGAGGAACAGAGTTCATGTGCTCGGAATAGTTAGGCAGTCAATATCTGAAGATTTTTGACTCATTCCTAACCACAGATTAAACTAGAACTCAAATCAGAACGTATCTTCCTCTGTGGAACCAATGGTTTTCTCCTTTTATAAATCCATACATAATAACTGTACATTATTAGTAGAGAACAGTGTGATGTATTAAGAAGTGGATGCTGGGCAGCAATCAAGGTATTTAGTATATCTGTCACCTTATACATTTATCCTTTCTTTGTGGTAAGAATACTTAAAATCCTCTTTTGTAGCTATTTGGAAATATTCAATACGATATTGTTAACAAAGATCACCTTACTGTGAAAGAGATCACCAGATGACATTCTACTGGCCATCCTCTCCCCATGCTCCCACCCCAGCTCCCCCAGCTGCTCAGTTTCTGTGAGATCAGTGGTAGACCCCACATTTGAGGGACATCACGCTGCTGCTGTCTTTCTGTGTCTGGCTCATTCCACTAGTCACAATGCTCTCCAGGTTCACTCGTGCTGTTGCAAATGACAGGCACGTCATCACTATGGTAATTTTGTTCCCTCCAAATTCCAATGATGTCCTCCTGAATGCTAAACTTGTTTAAATTTAAAGCCCCGGCCAGGACAAACAAAGCCCTCAGAAGTTCTTCAGTCATCTTAGGAACTTACTCTGTTTGTTTGGCTAGCTTAAAACTTCTGGTCTCAAACTTAGCTATTTAGAGTGTTACTGGATTAACAAGAATAACATAAAATGGTTCCCTGGGACTCAGCAACCTGAAAGAATTCATGGTCTTCAAAACTATGCCAGTGGTTATCACTACTGAGGACCCCGTAAAACAAAAGAATTCATACCAACCACGGGGTTTGGAGTAGTAGAAGGAGGAAATATGGATGGGCAAAGTTTTAAAAGTCTCTTCCCAAGAGCTGTTCATACCTACTTTCTCGTTTTAAAATTTTAATTTGTTTACTATTATTATTATTATTAGTGTGTGTGTGTGTGTGTGTGTGTGTGTGTGTGTGTGTGTGTGTGTGATTGTGATGTGTATGTGTTTGTGGGGGATCCATGCTGTGGCACATGTGTGGAGGTCAGAGGCAATTTTGTGGAGTTGGTTTTCTCCTTCCACTATGTGGGCTTTGGACATAAGCCCTGGCAGCAAGTGCCTTTACCTGCTTAGTCATCTCACTGGCCCTTTTCTTTCTCAGACAATCTTACTATGTAGACCAGGTTGGCTTCTACCTTGTGATCCTCCTGCCTTAGTCTCCTGAATGCTGAGGATCAAACCAAAGATCTTGCACATGCCAAGCAAGTGTTCTACCACTGAGTTATATCCCCAATCTATGCCTGTGTCTAAATTGTATTTTCTAGGCCCTTACATTCTAAAGTCAGAGGTCAAAGGACAACTTACAAGAGTTGACTATCTCCTTCCACTATGTGGTCCCAGTGATCAAACTCAGGTCATCAAGCTTGGCAGCAAGCACCTTTACCTGTTGAGCCATCTTACCAGCTCCAGACTCATTTTAAAGATTTTATTTTTAATTATGTTTATATACATATGTCTATGTATGAGTATGTGCCTGTGAATACAGTTGCCTATAGAAGCCAGAAAAGGGTATTGAATCTCTTAGAGCTACAGTTACAGGCAGTTGTAAGTTGTCTGATGTGGGTGGTGGGAACTGAACTTGGGTCTTCTGGAAGAACAGCAAGTGCTCTCTCTCCAGCCCCTATACACATAATTTGGAACTGTTAATGAGCTCTGACTCATATACGCACTATATAAAAAGCAAAACTGGGGGAGGGGTAGATGGCTCAGTGAGTAAAGTGTGCACTGTGTAAGCATTAGGGCTTGAGTTCAGATCCCCAGAATCCTTATAAAAAGCTGGGCTCAGCATTGTATCCATAACCTCAATGCTGGAGGATCCCTGCAGCTCACTGGCCAGTCCACCTAGACAAATAAAAAAGCTGCAGGTTTAGTGAGAGACCTTGTTTCAAAAAATAAGGTAGAGAATGAGCAAAGAAGACACTCCATGTCAATCTCTGGCCTCTACATGTATGCATATACATGTGCACATGTATCCACATAGCCTCATAAATGTTACCCTCCTCCCCACACAAAGCCAAACTAACTAAGGAACTCTGATAATTAATTTAAGTTGACTAAATTTATGGAGTGAAGCCACTGTTCAATAACTATAATTATACGGTGTAAAGTTGAAACATCATGCAACATTCTTAGCTTAGCTTTTCCCATAGTGGTCCTCATCAAAATATGGCTCTACAGGATTTCAAAGTAAAAGATTTGTGCCTGAATTAGTTTGAGAAATGCTGTAAATTGCCTTTATTATGTTTAGGTATGTTCCCTGTATTCTGGATCGCTCCAAGACCTTTAAATAAATCTCAAAAGGTTTCTTCAGGACATCTTAGCACTGTTAATATAATAATGCCCATTCTGAATCCCACACTTAGTCATCAAATAACCAATCAATCAAAGTCTTTTCTCCCTTCCTGCCATAGTATTACCTAGCAGATGAAAGTTCTATAGAAAATCCTGTAAAGTTTTGCTTTAGTGTAATCTGTATTCTGTGGTGGATGAATCAAATGGTTCTATCCACCAAACAGTTCTAGGTCTTCCAAAGCAAGTTGTGTTCTCTTCTTAAGACAAAGAGCTTCCTACAAAAATGACTGACATGTATTATTACCATCAGAACCATCCAAGAAGACTTTCACTGTAGAAATCAATCAAGCTTTCTGATACTACACTGAAGGTAGGCATGGATGGTCAGTTTCTGTTTCTATTCTTTTCTTTTTCTTTTTTGGGACAGGGTCTCACTATGCAGTCTTGGCTGGCCTGGAACTCTCTATGCAGACCAGGCTGGCCTCAAAATGATAGAGCTCTGCCTGCCTTAGCTTCCCAAGCACTGGGATTAAAGGCGTGTGCCACCACACCTGGTTTAGCTTTTTTATTCTGTGCCCTAATCTGCTGTCAAGGAAGCCTGCCAAATTTCATGATGGACCATCCATCCTCTTATGTTTGAAGAAGAAGACACCAAATTTATGAATCCCAGTGTCCCAGTGATATTAAATATTCTTGTGTGTGAATATATCTAGTCCACTGCACAGAATCTCATTTTTTTTTTATCACTTCTATATGCATGCTTGAGGAATAATGTTTTGAGGCAACAGAAAGAAATCGCTGTTAGGATTAATAGTTTATTATAATAGAAATAAAAAAATACCTTGGTAAATTAGGGTTGTGCTACACTTTAACAAACTCATCACTTGCATGCACACATTATTTATAAACATAAGTACATACAATTTCCCCATTGTGGCTACCTAGCATTGTACTTCATATATACTTTATTTTAGCTTGTAATCTACACTATATAGTTTGCCCCATTTTTCACGATCCAAAGAAATTGAAAACGGAGTGCTAAGATAGAGATCTGCGAATCCTTATAAAGTAAAAAGGTTTGCTAACTACTAAATGTTCTCCAAACAAGAAAACTAAAAAGACGAGACTTACATCTAGCAGTGTGTGAAGATGCTGATCCTGGAAAACACTGTGTAGAAAATCTAGGTCCTTTTCACTGCAGTCTGTAAGTGCGTGGATCTCTTCCAGGCTGTCCAGCACCTGAGAGACGGCTCCTGTGGAGGGCGGGGTGAAATGGAAAAGAAACTGCTAGTACACCATCAATGTTACACTAGCTTGCAACCTTAAGCTTGCATTTAATAACAACGAGCTTCAGAACTCAGAAGGCTTGTGTTCTTATGAAGGAGAGGCTTAAATGTGCTTCATATCATTTAAGGGCAGAATATCTTGAGTGTTTACGTTCTCAACAACGGATTTGTGTCTTTTGTTTTTGAAAGTGAACTTAAGCTTGCATATTTAAATTAAAGCACTCTGTCAACATAACTGGGCTACTACGACAGAAGATCTGGGTGTAGCAAGTTAGATATCAGCTGGACAGTAAGGGTATGAGGACCGCAAGGCATTTGCAACATTACAGAAACAACACAGGTGGGCCTTTCACAGGAGGCATTCTATCAAGAGCCAGAACAGTCGACTATGGATAAGAGGCACAGACTATCTAATGAGAGCTCTCGCTCCTTAAAATAAGCTTGGATTTTTTTCTAGTTTTAGTTAGCAAAGACCTCAGTCAATTTATTCCTTTTAAAAATTTACATATGAAGTCAAGAAAACCAAAGTCATTCTCATTGTCTCAGGACCTTATACAGAGCCCAAGACAAAGGGTTAGTAGACAAACAGGCATATACATAATGGACATATCCAAATACCACATGCAATTTTTAGGAAAGCTGTTTTGTAGGGCAAAGAGAATGGAAGTGTTATCAGTTTCCCTACATTTCCTCATGCTCAGCACACTAGGCAGGTATCATTAGTGAAAGATACATATGAGCAATATTAAAATCATCTACACAGCCTTAAAGAACCAATCAACTTGTTTTACTCTACAGCAATATGCAAACATACAGTCTATAAAAAGAACCCCAAGAGGCATCAGCACATTTGTATAGACCAAGAAAGTCTAAGAATAAGTGCTCCATTCATAGTTCAGTCTTCAGATCAGTGGTCCTCAGCTGGGTGCGGGATTTGGATTTTGCTCTCCAAGGGTGCATTTCTTAGTGTCTAGGGTTATTTTGGGTTGTCACAATAGCAGAAGGGAGGATGACTATTGGCCTGTGGTAGTAGAGGCTAGGGATGGTACTAAATATCCTCCAAAGTCTAGGACAGCACCCCACAATGAAGAGTTACTGACCCCAAATGTCAGTGCTGAGTCTGAAAAAGCCTGTTTCAGACAAAAGTGGAATATACTTTAGGAACCATTTCTAGTTCTTCTTGTCTCCGATCCCATCCGTTACAATGCGCTTATTGGTGAGAATGTAAATCAGGGTTACTTCCTAGAAGGTAATCTGGCAACACACGTCAAGAAACCTTAAGTGCTAATGTGTTTCAATTTGCCAGTTTCATGTGCAAAAATCTTCCTTAGAGAGAAAAATAAGAGGATTCTGTATAAGGATATTTGTCAGATAAATGGAAGATAAATCTAATAGATAATGATTATGTAAATTATAGGATGTTCACATAATGAAATATATAGCTGAATAAAAATTATTTTGGAAAAAATGTAAAGATATAAGAAAATTCTCATGATATAAACTTTAGAAATGTAGAACACAAAACCATGTAACATATTTCCCAATTATGGTTAAAAAAAACCACAGACAGACAGACAGACAGACACATACACACACACAGAGCAGAAAAATTAGAACTAAATACACAAGAAGTGTAACAGTAGCTCTCATTTCCCTACTTAGTTCATCCTGTTCTTGTCCATACGCCCCAAGGTTTCTACAATAGCAAAAACAAGTTGCTACCTAAGCTACTGATTTTCTTTTTTTTTTTTTTTTTTTTTGGTTTTTCGAGACAGGGTTTCTCTGTGTAGCTTTGCGCCTTTCCTGGAACTCACTTGGTAGCCCAGGCTGGCCTCGAACTCACAGAGATCCGCCTGGCTCTGCCTCCCGAGTGCTGGGATTAAAGGCGTGCACCACCACCACCCGGCGCTACTGATTTTCATAGCACTAGCTACATTAAAGTTTTCGTGCTTAAGTCACAAATCATGTGGCTATTCACATGGAAATTACTGTGGCTATTTAAAACATTATCTTTATTTTGGGACAGTTATAGATGCAATGCACTTGTAAAAAAATGACACAAAGATCAAAGTTTGTCCAGTTTCCTCCAATAGTATCATATGACAAAACCTTAGTAGATATCACAGTCGGGATGATGACATAGGTACAAGAAACTACAAAACATCCATCCCCACAAGGCGCCTTCATGATGTCTTAGAGCCATCATTTGCCTCCCATTCCGCTCTCTCTAAGCCCTGACAACTACCAATCTGTTCTCCACTTCTATAATTTTGCCATTTTAGGGATGTTATCTAAATGAAATCACATAGCATATACCCATTGGAGACTGGCTCTTTTTCTAAACCTAGCATACTTCTCTGCAGTCATCCAGTTTGTTCCTCTTTGCTGCTGAGTTGTAGTCCATGGTATGAATATGCCAACATGACCATTTATTTGCTGAGAAATAACTAATGGCACTTTTGGATAATTTCTGCCTGTCAGGCTATTGAGATTTTCACCAGAAACATTAAGTAGATGTTGAATGGGAGAAAAAGGTCCAAGGTAGAAATCAGTCCTCATTGCCCCTGCTGTTCCTGAAGATGTATGGACACAATCTATTGCCTTTTACCTGCTCTCAGGATTTTTACTTTGCTCACTGGAGCAACAAACAAACAAGACTCTCAAAGAACAGTATAACAACAACAAAACTCTGTAAAGTAGCACAAGCACAAAACCAGCTTTATCCATCCTTACTGAAGGATCTGGAAAGTTAAGAGAACATGTAGGAAAAATTAGTCCCCATGTCCCTATGAATCTCGAATTCCCTAAAGCATATCATCATTAGCAGAATTAAATGATACTGGGGTTATCAAATTATTATTTCTATTCACTCATTTTAGTAATTATTGTGTTTATATATATATATACATACACACACACACACATATATATACAGACACACACATATACACACACTATATAGCAGCTTACTAATAAGATTAAAACAAAATGTACTAAGTGAATACTAACATGGCCAGGCCAATGATTGGAAAGCAATTCTGTCTGTACCTGAACAGGGTATATCATTGGTTGATCTGTGAACTCCCCAAGTACCCGTGACATTCTTGTCCTGTCAGCATATTCCATGACTTACTTACTGTACATTTGTTTATTCCTTTTTTAAAAAGAGTAATAAAATCTCCAAGGCGGGTCTTTATTTATTTTATTATGTTATTTATTGTTATTATTATCTGTTATTTATTTTATAGTGTCTACAAGCTGTACACTGGATTAAGTCATTTAGAATGATTAATAAACGCTGGAGAGATGGCTTGGTGGTTATGATCACCTGCTGCTCTTGCAGAGGACCCAGGCTCAATTCCTAGCTCACAATTGCCTCTAACTCCAGCTCTAGGGAGATTTGATGCCTCTGACCTCTGTGGGTACCTGTACTCACGGGATATACCCTCCTCTACACACATATAATTAAAATAATAAAAATAAGTTAA
Organism: Peromyscus eremicus; assembly: GCF_949786415.1. Classification (NCBI taxonomy): domain Eukaryota; kingdom Metazoa; phylum Chordata; class Mammalia; order Rodentia; family Cricetidae; genus Peromyscus; species Peromyscus eremicus. The sequence goes on along the minus strand of NC_081439.1, from coordinate 7,415,507 downwards.
AAAGAGAATTCATAATAACAGTAGCTCCTAATTCTTTAGTTTCTATTATTTGCCAACACATAAAGGCAAACATCATTCCATCTTTCTAGATAGGAGATCTGCTTTCAGAAGGTTCCAGCTAGGAAGTGACAGAACTAGTGCTCAGCTCTGGCCTTGTCTAGCTTCAAAATCTATGCTTTGCCTGACTTACTACACTAGGAAGCACAGAGGAAACTTGAACAGTTACGGTTCATGCACAGAAATGGAGGCTAGAAAAGAACTTGACCCTATTGCATTAGCCCGTAACCAAGTGCCTTACTGAAGTGAAAGTTTCTCCTTTGTGCCAGGTGCTAGGGAAGGGCTTTAAGGAAAACAGAACTATGCTCTTGAGCCTCAAGGAGCTCTCGGGTTGGTGTATGCAGGAAGCAAACTACACCTTGAAGTGAATGATCCTGGGATAGAGTTGGAAAGGGAAAAGGAGGACGAGTCCTTGCCTTAACCAGGGGATATATCTGCTGATGGGGCTGCTGGATAGATGTCTTTCTGAAAACATGGAAGAAATCTGTTAGCTTGCATTCCCATGGTCTCCAATGGTCTATTCAATCTCTTTATCTGTCATTTCTGGAGTAACTCATAGTCAAAGCTTGTACACAAACAGGATTCATTTAAAGTGCGCTCTCTCACGAAAGGGAGCATTTCCCCAGTTGCACTCAAGTGCTCGCCTACTTACAGATCTGAAAAAGGCCCCTAATTTTAAGTGTCTGCAATTATGTAGAATTGTTTCATTTAACTTTTCTTTCAGTTTTCAAATCGAATAAATGGTTTTGCTCTAATTTTAAAATCTTTTCTTCACCTTTGGCCACTGTTGTTAATTATTATTATTATTATTATTATTATTATTATTATTATTATTATTCTCGGAGCTGGGGATTGAAGCCAAGGCTACAGTCATGGCTGGCAGATACTCTTCTACTGAGCTACACTCCATCCCAAACCGTGACCATTTCAATAGCTTCTTTTTAAAGAACCGATTCTAGTCTTATTACTTGTTGATTTCTGTTTGTGCTTTGTTTTTGTTTTTGTTTTTTTTTGGAGACAGGGTCTCACTATATAGCCCTGGATGGCCTAGAACTTATAAGAGATCCTCTATTTCTGCTTGAACCACTGTGGCCTGCAGTCTTGTTCTTTCTTTCTTTGGGTTTGACCAGCAGAACCACAAAATACATTTTGGGTCTGACAGATCTGTACAACTAGTATCTCTAATCAAGTACCAAGCCCATCCAAAGGCCCACAGTTTTTCAATGAAAGAGAAGAGGTAACAAAAATAAATTAACCTGGGGCTGGAGAGGTGGCTAGTGGCTAAAGCAGTGGTTACACTTGCAGAGGACCCAGGTTTGATTCCCAGCAGCCACAGAGTGGCTCACAACCATCTGTAACTCCAGTTCTAGGGGATATGATGCTTCTTCTGATCTTCAAGGGCACCAGAAACACATGTGGTACACACACACGTGGTACACACACATATGGTACACACACACGTGGTACACACACACACACACACACACACACACACACACACACACACACGGGGGGGGGGCAAAACATTCAATAAAATAAAATCAATAAACCTAGTTAAAAACTAAATTGACACAAAGATTTTGGTAGGGCTTCCCTATTGTTATTGCTTCAGATTTTAAATATAGGCACTAGTGGTAATTACACACACAGATTATTAAGCTGTTACTAGTATTCATTTTATAGATCAATATTGTCATATAGGAACTAGCTACTCTTTTCAAAGATTGAAAATGATGCTTTTCCTATAAAATCCTGGAGTAAATGTCTAACTGCCTTAAAAACAGTCAATCAGCCAGTAAGTGTCCCCAAGTTCTCCCTAGGAGACAGCTATCAAACGGCCCAACCGCAGGCATCTAGTTGCTTTTGTAGAGTGTGTGTTTCAAAAGGATGCTTTATCAAGGATCCTTGACTAAAAGTATTTTTTTTTCTAAACAAATTTTCAAGAATTTAGAGTTAAGTATTAAAATAGAAGATTTATCCACAGAAAATATTTTATTGTCTGGAGACAGAGTCTTACTGTGTAGCTCAGGCTGGCCTCAAATTCCTGATCTTCTTATCTCAGTCTCCCAAGAGATGGGCTTACAGGTATGAGCTAGCACGCCCAGATAAAAATCACAGTGGAAGTTCTCCATACCAACACATGTATGGTAATTTGTATTTTTATCCTTGCTATCTTATGCGATTTTACAATAACCCTGCTGTGCAGGCAAATACTTTTATATTTGAAAATCAGGAGGCTTATCAGGGTTTGATAACCTATCCCAGGGCCACTCTCAGATGGGGAGCAGAGGAATGAATCCTAGCACCCACCTGTGACTCCTGTTCCAGGGGTCCCTCTGTAACGTCAAACCACATAGTATCTCAGCAATGCACCCAGATCACATGTTCAGTAATGCTGTGCTTTCCAATTTCCAGCCTCTTTTTAATTGCATTTGCATTTACCATATAAGTTCTTTTCTAGCATTTGGTCCAAACTTTTATACTGATAAATTTACTAAAAGCAATTATATCCTGGCTTAGGATAATATTTTACACAGTTCGTTCAGTAATCAAGTGTGTTTCTAAAAATTCAGGTTGAAAATCATACACTTGAATTTTGAACATTTCTATTTTTCGAAAGAATCTCACTTTTAAAAATGTTTTTCTGAAAAGTCTTCTGTTGCTATTATGAAATAATAGTCAAAATAGCTTAAATAGTCAACTACTTTAAAAATGTTTTCTAGGCCTATGTATTTAAAGAGGAATATGTTTTTAAGGTCAACAAAAGCTTTGGATCTAGAACAGTTTTATTTCAAGAGTGGAAAAGTCTCACAAAAATTACCAAGTAAAAATAAACCCAAAAGGACAACAGAAAAATAAACAGAATAATGTTTAAACTAAGCGGTTCTCAGCGTCAATGTAGGCTGAATCCCTCTCAAAACCTTTCCCCCCACATAGCAAACTACGAACAATTCTGAACAGGCAGAAAGGCCGACAAGCACCCAGCCCACAGAGTTGTTACCAGCTTGCTGTACTGCTCTATCACATGTAGAGACAGCTATCCATCTGGCAATTCAGTGCATTTCTCATTCATGCCAAAGTAAGCGGCCGAGTGGCTAACACCAGTCACTTCTCTCTTAAACAGCTAGCAGGTTTCAATTCTTCTCCAGACAAACTTTAAATACAGCAAAGTATACACATCTCAAGTTTGCCAGTCAATTGGCTTTGGTGTTCCAATGTTTACATGGCAGTTATTTCAAGAAAGATCTGTGTGCATTTCTCGTATACATGTATAGCTATGCAACTTGCTAACACTGGCAAATGAAGCATGTGAATGCAGCTCACTTCCGAAGTGGAAGTGAGCTGCACTTCTATTGCCTAGTTCATGAGTGGCTCATTAACACAACACTGTACTACTGTACACACACTCTCATCACCCCAAAAAAACCTCCCTTGCAAACATGATACCTTCTTAAAGACAGGATCTCATTATGTAGCTCAGGCTGGCCTTGAAGTTATGATTATCAGGTCTCGTCTTCCTTGAGAGCTGGGATTATATGTGTGAACCCTGTCCCTGGCTAAGCAATATGTTAAAAAATTTTGTTTTGCCAGGTTTGGTGGCTGTCCAGGAACTCACTTTGTAGACCAGGCTGGCCTTGAACTCATAGAGATCTGCCTGCCTCTGCTTCTCAAGTGCTGGGATTAAAGGCATGAGACAGTAGGCATAAGTAGCATTTTTTGAGCACTATTTTTTCAAAGTACTTTAACAATATTCTGCTAGCCCTAAAATGCCCATTTGTGTAAAGTTTTACACAGAGTGGTAAGGATGACTGATAGGATGCTCATCCTCATTTGTGATAATATGTGGCTGGTTAAAAAGAATAGTGAGAGAGGAAAGAGGAAAGAGGAGAGAAGGGAGGAAGCAATTGCTTGCTTGCTTGCTTTTCATTTTTATAGCCACCAGCACGGATATATAGGTAGCCGCTGGACCCCCTAAGATCCTGTCCCCTGCTCTTCCTACCGTTTGTGATCAACTCCTTCTCCTGGCATGGGGATTGAGCATATAGAATGTCACTTCTGTGGCAAAGTTAAAAAATTGTTCTCTGTCTTGGGAACACAAGGGAACAACTCTTGCCTTCTCTTTAGTCGTTTGTGTTGGGGCAGCAAGCTGCCATGTTGTGAACAGCCTTGTAGACGAGGCCACAGCCAGTGAGGAAGAGAAATTTTCTACTAACCACTGGGTGAGTTTGAAAGACTTCACCTATAGTCATTGCCTTCGAAGGGGGAGGGCAGCTCTGGAGTGCCATCACAAGAGATGTGGGGGCAGAGGCACTTAGCAAAGCCATGCCCCTACTTCTGATCCTCAGGTGTTGTGAGGAGGATGAGGCAATTCAGTATTCAGCCACAGACCACGAGTATATGGTGAGATTTTTCATCGGCTGCAAATTTAGCTATAAATATCAAATGCAACAAAAGTGACAATGAATCTAATTGCTAGCACTCAGATTTTCTAATTTATCTTTGTCTCTGATTTACTTTACTTTAGTAAGCATCACTTTGAGGTAAAGTTTTATTTTGCATTTTTGAGTACTGACATTGATGCAATCCACCCACTTTATCTGGACTGTCTCAGTCTTACATATGTGTGCATATTTCTTACAGATTAATTTTCTCACATATTCAGATTACATTTTTTTTTGCAATTAAGGTATACACATCATTACTCTTCTTTGTTTTTTATTTTTTTGAGACAGGGCCTCACTACATAGTCCAGACTGATCTCCAACTTGTGACCTTCCTGAGTCAGTCTCCTGAGTGCTGGGGCTGTACCAGTGTACCTCTATGCCTTCCAGTCACTCTGATGGTGAAGTTGTTAAAAGGCATGAGTTCAGGGCTTACTTCACAGCCCAACATTGATAAACTCAGAATGGACTCTGTATCAGCAAGAAAACCCACTTATGTGTAATGAAACTGTCAAAAGAAGACTCACTTACCCTCAAAGTTTTCTTTAAAGCCAATTTAGAAATAAAATGTTATCTTTTTTCCCCAGAATGAATATATTTGTGTTTGAAATTCACTTGTGAAATAATATTAAGTATGGTTGAAAATTTAACTCTGCCTCCCCCCCGACTTTTGAAAGAAATGAGAAATTAAGTTGAATAACAATGCCTCAGGAAATCAATATATACAAGTTCTCATTTTATGGTCAGACAGTGTTAAAATTCACATTTAAACATCTAAACACAAACAGCCACGGAAAAAGTCAAGCCAATTATGAACCATGCAAAGCCAAACACTTTTGCATAAAGATAAACCTTAGAGGAAAACAAAGGGATACCTACTTTCTGCTGCTAGAAGTCCTAGGAGGAAGGCAGCATACGGACAAAGGACAAACATGGTTTTAGAGCAAGCAGGTCATCAAGCCATAGTCGGGCCCACTACATAAGCCACAAGCACAGTCTCCCAGCCAACCCCCTTCCGAATTTCAGACATCCATCACTGAGATCTAGTTCTCAATTCTTTGCTTTGGAATATGAGAACAGACTATTTCTATTTTGAATTAAGTAACAAAGCAACAAGATACTGTTTACCATAAGATTAACCTTCGTGAATCTAGTAAACGCATAATGAATGAACTTCAATAATCGAAATAGAAAAGCATTTCTCAGAAAAAAATTGTTTTACATTACGACACACTTAAACATCTCCAACTTTCTTTGGATGGCAGGTTAGGGAGCTGATTAATTTTTAAACTGTGATTTTTAAATACAGTTTTTCAAATGCATAATCATCACGATAATACATTTTAATTTAAGGAAATAACATGCTGTATTTTGTGGGCAAGCAGCTTTAGTCACTGTCCTCAAACTTCAGATGTGGTAGAGAGAATTTTAGGAAATTTTGGGAGACAAAATTGGGATTGCCAATTATTACTTTTGTTAGGCTTATTTTTAAAAAGTGTACCTACCTATCATTTCATAAGAATAGAAAAGGTATTATGTAAGGTAGAAGACAAAGACAATTTGTGTAAAGAATGGGCAGCTGGTGAAATACTGTCCTCGGTCTTCTTCCCAGCTCTTCGTGCCCACCCCCAGCACCACCCTACATAGAGGTTCTGAAGTCATTTCTCTCTCTCTCTCGTCTTGGGCTTGGATGCACTTGCTGGTAACCACAAAAAAATGCTTCCGGTTTTGTAGTGTAAAACAAACCCGTTCAAATTGAAACAGAAAGACAGAGGAAAGGGTGTCTTTGGGAATTTAAAATAAACAAGTATAAGGATAAACAGGGAAGACTTTGGGTTTGAAAATTAATGAAAATACTAAAAATGAGACGGAAGTAATGAAAAACAAATGTCGATGTTTTCATTTACAGAAGTGCAAGCTCTGTTTGAGTCGAGGTAAGACACACAAATGGCTCTCTGCAGCTGATGCACTAGCTGATGCACTACTGCTGGCTGCAGAGACGACAGGGGTTGGCAGATGGCTGTTTGGTCAGTAATGTTGATCAGGGCAGAATGCCTTCCTCAAAAAGGCTTAGTATTAAAAATTAATTTTAGAAATGGATGAATAATTTCTGATAGCTATGTGAAGTGTGGAGGAAAATGTTACACTTTTCTTTAAACACCTCCTTTGCTTTTGACTTCTGACTACATAAAAATTTCCTCTTCATTTAGGGTAGTGATTTACATTTAGATTTTAATTCTTCTACTTTTTGTTTGTAGCACCCAGATAGCATCACTGAAAAAAATCCTTTACAGATATCTACCATGGCCACTTAAGATACACACTGCTTAGAAGATCATGAAGTTCCCAGAATTAAAGGAAGTAAAGACAAGGAGAGAGAAGAACAGAATGTAAGAAGGTGAGAATGCAGGAGAGGGAAGTCAAAACGGAATGTTCCATTGTGAACAATGAAGGTGAGACCTTGCAGGTGGCCTGCAAGATGATGAAGAAGTTTTGTTGTTGTTGCTTAAAAACAAAGTACTGTACTAAAAAAACTGTTCCAACCAAACCACTTAAAGATTGTACTGAAAGAAGGGAAAACCTAGGTGATAAAATATATTTAATATAAATAAGCATGTCTATGAATATAGATAATTTCTTTCTGTAAAGAAAAAATTTCAACTCTTCCAGAAAAAGAACACTTATGGCCTCCTTACATTCTCAGTGGTCAGACATAAATATTAAATAAAGGCAAATTCTGGAGATTAGGTTTACAAAGTGATTTACAAGGACTACAGTGTTTTCTAGGCCCATTTCAAAAGATGAAAGTGATAGTATAGACATTGATCACAAATCCCAAAGAGATAATTTATTCTAAATATAGTGCAAGTTGTGACTCTATCATGTCATTACAAATATGAAATAAAATCCATGCCTGGATCCACTCTCCCTAAATAGGGTCAACTGTAATCTATTCTGAAAGCCAGAAGAGAGATGTTGAAGCTCTAAAAATTGTCCAGGGGATGGGAACAAAATATAGTGGGGAAAAAAAGGGCAGAGATGACCTGATCCAGTGCATGTGTATAATCACAACCATGGCCCAGCCCAGCGCACCAGAAGGGCTCAGGCACGTTCTAAGGCAGCACAAGAGGAAGCCTCTGGCCTTTCTCCCCAGTCACTTCTCTAAGATTCTGAATGTGTTTGGAAATCACCTTCACTCAAAAGAGGAAGATTCATATCCCAATTGGTAAAAGTCAAAAGGAGGAAGTACATACCTGCTGGACTGGGAAACTCAGTCCTGTCATTTTGCATATGGTCTAGGCACATACTGACTGGTACGTGCACACATGTACATGAAGAGAGGGCAGAAGCATAAGCACTGATAGACACTTCCAGATCCACCAAGGAAAAAGCACTCATATTGCTGACTGTGGGACATACTACTCATGCTGTAGGAAGGGCCTTGAGCCTGGATTCTAATGCTCATACACAAATATTAAAGAAGCCAGTTTAAATATGTAAAAGCCAAATCAGAAGGACAAATTCAACCACATAAAAAATTGTCTCTAACAGAAGTAAAGCTGAGGCCAGATGACATATAATTCAGGAGTTAGGTAAATAAACAAGAGGGAGCCCATGCTCAACACTGTCTGGACAGCCAGGATCCGGAAGCTGGATGGCTTAGAGACCTAGTGTAGAACCAAACACTATTGACAAAAAAAAATTCAATGAAATGATTCCTAACGCTATTCTGCTATACTCATAGATCAGTGTCTAGTCCAATTGTCATCAGAGAGGCTTCACCCAGCAACTGATGGAAACAGATGCAGAGACTCACAGCCAAACATCAGGTGGAGCTCAGGGAATTCCTCACTAGAGGGGAAGGAAGGATTGTAGGAGCCAGAGGGGTCGAGGACACCAGGAGAACAGTCTACAGAATCAATGAAGCAGGCTCATAGGGGCTCACAGAGACTGAAGCTGCAATCACAGAGCCTGATGGGTCTGCGCTAGGTCCTCTCTATATATGCGCAGAGGGGATGTCTCTGACTCTTTTGCCTACTGGTGGGACGTATTTCCTCCTACTGGGTTGCCTTGTCCAACCTTGATATGAGGGTTTGTGCCTATTCTTATTGTGTTTTGTTATGCCTTGTTGAGTTGATATTACTGGGAGGCCTGCTCTTTTCTGAAAGGAAATGGAGGAGCGTAGATCTGGGGGAGAGGAGAAGTGTGGGGGGAGGACTGCGAGGAGTGGAGGGAGGAGAAGGTGTGGTAGGGATGTAT